>NC_056728.1:454344550-454462050 GCF_019279795.1 Protopterus annectens | reverse complement strand
GGTATTGGCCCTGAAGCCCTTATAACCCATGCAGACGAGAGTGTAGCCCATGTTACAACATGTCAGCACACAGAGCCCCTGTCCAACAGGGACACAGGTGGGATTACAGGACTGTATTTTGTGTTTCCCATGCAGTTATACAGGGAGCACATCACTAGGTGTATTGAGGCACATGGCTTGCTGTTGACAGGAACTGTATTCCACAGATGGGGTAGTGTGTGGTACACGTATCTGTCACACCAACAAGCCGTATTGATATCACAGCCCAGGCCGATGCTGCGCCGACAGGTTGATGGAGTGGGCCTTGAGTTCTTGATGTGTAACAGTCCCATCATGGCAGGGTCTGGATTGCTTTGTATGCCAGACAAGGGTCACCTCAGCAGAGTCTGTATGGAACGGGGTAGAGGGACAGTGCTGTTAGCCTATCTGTGTAGGGTAGGTGTTTGGGGTTTGGGGTAAAACTTTAGTGTTTGCAAGACCTTGGTTTGTAGAGTCTACATGGTCTGTGTGTGTAGGTATGTGGAGTTTCCATGTGATTTTGCCTCTGAGGTGTCCATTGTTTCTGTTTGTTTTATTGCAGATCTCCACTGACATGAGTGTGTGTTGTGTATTTGCAGGTGATGTTTATTGACTCCTTACACTGCATGACACCTATGTTACTGCACAATCTGTTCTGGTGTGCACATTCTCCATTTGTCTGGCCAGTGATTTCTCTTCCCCTTATGTGTGTCTCTATAGCCTTCTGTAGTCCAGTCAAAGGCTTTGGCCACAGTAGTTCTGTATTTATAATTCTGATGTGGGTGGGGTACATGCCGTTACATTGCACACAGGGTTATGGACTTCACACCTCTGAGTGTACCTATTTAGCAGGTTGTCTGTCATTGCACCACTCCATTTGCTGTGGTCCTTAGATGGTTTGTGTTGCTATATGTTATTATAAGGTTATATGTGGGCCTAGCTGCCATACCATCACAGACTGACATCTGCACAGACCCAAATATGGCAGTCAGACAAAGGCCCACACATGGGGCCAGGGTGTTAATACAGTTCTGCCAAACATAGACATTTGGGAGGCCAGTTTGGTAATTGCATGTTTGCTCTTATGGGTTTGACATCTGCTTCCCCACTGTCTGCCATTGCTTTTTTGACATGACCCTTTCTTGTTTTGCAAATAGTTGGCAGGCAAATGCAAGGTTAGGACAAGTAGAACAGATATACAAGGCATACTTGTACTCCTTCTGTGATAACCTACATCATTCCAGGGGTATGGCTGTTGGCCAGTGATATGCTGTCAGTGCTAACACAGAAAGGTGGCAGCCTTTTATACACTGGCAGTACACTGACCTTCAGGTACCTGCTATCCTACTAGGCACCATACCACTAAACTTCTGAGATCCAGACATCTGGACAAAGCCATAAGTGATTAGGGAGCAGAGGCCTAAATATAGGGACCATTTTTAAGTACTGTCCTTACAAACCTAGAAAGGTGATTCAGTAACAGGTTTTGCATTAGCATGCATGTTTCTATAGGGTATAGAGTGTGACACCACAATCTGTTATTATTTTCTGAGTCTTGGGTGATTTGCCAATGAATTGCCAGGCAAACATTATTTCATGTTATACAGACCACACATGATGCAAATCTCTGGACATTCTGTAATAGGTCTCTACAGTTGAAGGTATGGTAGGCAGTGTGTAGGTTACTCCAAGCTGTGTACTGTCCATATGTGTGGCCCCTGTCCATGACCTGTACAGCTTTCCCGAATTAACAGATATTGACATCTGGACAGTGTATACAACTCTTACTGTAGGTGTAGCTGACATGCAGAATAGTTGGCACTGCAGTTCTTGGAACATGGCCCTGTCAAAAACAGCACTGTACCTATACAACTACAACACAACAGCTGGGAGTAAGTGCTGGCCACATTCTGACAGTATTAACCACACACATACATAGCTCATTGACCCCTGCATATTGTGGACACACAACAAATTATCATGTTGATTGGGACAGCCCTGGTAATGTGTGCTCTGCTGCTATTTCCCTGTACACATACATGTTACTGCAATTCATCTATGGGAATATGGGTGTGGGAGGCACACTTGTCAACTGTACACATTTGCACAGACTGTGCTGATATTTGCTTTACATTTTGGTTCCATTTATCATAGTATTGTGATGCTATTGCAGTAGCTTGAGACCCTCACCACCTGCATAGTTGTCATCTGCTGTATACACATTTCCTTGCCCATTCCCATTAGCATGCAGGCATTTGCCTAGTGTACTTACCTGAGCCTCTTTCATTTGTCCCAGTTAGTTAAATATCACGCTCTGTTGTGCTTGCATGCACTGTCCAACCATTTATGACAGCTGCCTATGCATTTACCCAGCCTGCAGCAGCATTACAGGCAGTATGGAGTGAGGGCTGCCTGTGTCATTGTTTACACATGACTGAGGTTGGAGGTGTGGTCCCTAGGTCATGCATGTGTGTATATGTGTGTGTGTGTGTTGCTAAGGCTCAGGTGTGAGCTGGGGGAGGTGGGACTGGCAGTGTGAGCCTGTTTGTGCCCATAGAGTCCCTGGTTTGTGGAGCCTTGTGTGTGTGCCCCATCGGGTGCTTGCTAGGGCTGTTAGGCTAGATCCCTTGCCATGCATACTGCTGCATCAGCATGTTGTTGAGTGTACTGTGCACCTTTGTGCCTGCTGTCCTTGAGAGCTGTCAGAGAATACTGCAGCTCCACCAGATGTCAAGGCAACAGAACATTGACTTGAGCTGCAGGGCACTGGTTGCCTGATGTAGGCAGTCTCCAGTTTACTTGCTTGGCCTTGAGGTCTTGAGAGTGCAGTTCATTGACCTGTCAAGCATCAGTTCACATTGCTATGCTGCCAAGCATCCCCACCAGATGGCCATATGCTGGGATGTCCTCCCTGGCAAATGCCTGGTACAGCTGATGGCCATACAGGATGGGAGTGCGGCAAATCTATCAGGGATGCCCACACATACGGTAATGATAATGCCCTGGGGATTGCATGATCTGGCAGTTGATGGGTGAAAGCCCTTGTGGTTTAAGTAGACCCTACCCAGGATTGGGTAATAAGCCCTTGTGTAGACCTCCGGTGCGATGCTCCAATGGGGATGTCCCTTGTGGTTTAAGCTACATGGTGGATGAGGTGCATAGTACTGGTCCTCTGTCCCATGTTTATGGGTGAGAGTCAATGCTCATCGGCATATGGGGGTATGTGTGCAGGATGTGCGGGAGTCTATATTGCATGCTGATGCAGATGCCCATGATCCCCCCAGATGCATTGTAGCAGGTTGTCCCAGCTAGTCCCCCTCTTATCTTACACTGAATCTATGCCAGATCCTCTTGGGTCTCCTTCTTGGGTCTAGGAGTCTGTGGTTGAGGCCGGCACAGCTCGATTGCTGAAGCAAGTTGCTGAAGTATGTCACTGTCCACCCTTTGAGTGCTCTACTATCTCCAGATCATGCCTTTAGTCTGAGTCCTCTTCCCTGTGCATGTCAAGGTTGATGAGTGGCATCAGTACCACCAGCTCTTGCTGCAGCCAAAAATAGCAGCCCTGGTATCCATTTTGAGCCTTGAGCCCTGCACCTTGCTTGTGTTTGCTCCGCCACCACCTGCCTTATAGGCAACCGGGAAACCCTCCTCAGTACCCTCCTCCCCTGCTCTTCCTCCTTCTCTTTGTCCTCCCAACATCATTAAGTCCCTGCTTGAACTCATACTCTAGCACATACTTCACATAGCAACAGCAACTTATCCTTGGGTTCCTTCTGTTCCCCTGTAATTAGACTGAAAGTCAATTTGTGGGAAAAACCAGACTGAGGGGTTGTGCAGTTTATGTGGTTGTGCTGCAAATGCTGCCTGTATGATTGCCCCAGTTGCTATGATGTATTCTGAGTCTGAGCCTTGTTATTTGAACATGATTGCTTTTATTCTGCTATTTTCCTTTTTTTTCCCTTTTTTCCATCTTTGGCCAATTTATTTAAATCTTGCTCTAACCAAGCACACAAATGTCTTAAAGCTGCATTTTTCTTTTTTTGGATTTAAGTTTTCTTGGCCTTCAGACCCTCTTCAAAACTCTTTCAGCACTTCAAAGCAAGCTTGGCCCTCCTGAGTAAACCCTATTTGCCTCTTCATTTCCCTCTCAATACAGCCTAAGATTTACACTCAATTAAATAAGCCCACAGCCAAGCTAAGCTCAGAGGGAGACAGAAAAAACAGAGCATCACACAAGCCACAGTCATCAAGCCTATTCAGCTGCAAATGCTGCCTGTATATTTGCAGCTGCTCTCCCAGGTCAGTTAGTGTAGTCCTTGCTTTGTTCTCCCATGGTTAAATTCTCTCATTTTTTCCATTTTGCTACCCATCCTGCTTCCCTTTGTTACACCATCACACTTACAGAGCCTTCCTCCTCTGCATAACCAGTAACTATAATAGCAAATGCAGCTTTTCCTTAAAATTATCTTTTTAAATTTTTTTTTTTTATTTTTATTTTTTTTTTTTTTGCTTTTTTGCTTTTTGTTATGGCTACGCGCCCCAATCGTATGCTTAAACCCAAAACTTTCCATTTTCATATTTTGCCAACATTTTTTTTTTAACATTTTTGGCCATGTAATTATATATTTTCAATTACCCAATTTATATTACATTTTACTTTTCTTGCCTCATGCATTTTTTTTTTTTTGCAGAAATGTAGCAACCAAACATTTCTGCACTCTCACACTGCTCTGCTTTACTGCCTCTTACTTGGCACACTCTCACGTCAATTTGATGGATTTCACTCACCAAACCAAATAATCATTAGCATGTGGTTGTGTCCATGCCAGAATAGTGCTAACAGGCACGCATGTGCTACAACTGTGGCAGCTCGCATTCGCATGGCTTACTAGGAGATGCTGCCAATGCTCATGATGGATGGATTAAATTGAATCTTAATTGTTGAATCCTGTTATTGTTTCCTGTCAGAAAGGTGTTGTCAGAGGGTCAGAAGAATTTGATTCAAGAGAAATTTTGAGAAGAAATAATAGATGGATGGAAAAATCTAGTTTCGAACTTAGTGGATCTAGTTGATAGAGGCTTGGGGGCATGGGGAGGCTGGGCTTTATAGGGGCCTTCTATGGGCTAGGCAGGGCCGTTGGTTGGGGTACCACACCTATGAATACAATATTATGAACGTATTATAAATAAATTTGGATTTTGTGTTATGTTTTTTTTTTTTTTTTTTTTTTTTGTTAACATAGCTAAAGAAGAAATTATACTTTCTTTGGCTTTAGAGGCCAGGCTAAGTTCACGTGCTCCTTTAATGGTGCTGTTAGTGTTCTTCACATTGTTTGTAATACATCTGATATCATTGAAAAGATTTTTTTTTCTGATTTGCTAAGATATTTAAGGTGTTTCTTTATTTTGCTGTATAGTTTATTATCACAGTGGACCACCGGGGTACTTTTTTTCTAAATTCAGATGATACTTGGTTCTAGAAGGGACTGCTATTTCAATGCAATTTTCTAAATGAGTAGAATTCCTAAATGAAGCTTGATCCATTTTCAAGGTCATCAGATGTGCAGTCTTAAGTATGATATTTAATCATGGAGGTGGATGAGTTTGGCATGTCTGTGGTCGTTAAATTCAGCACGGTTCACTGTGGTGTCTTTTTTGTGTTTAAAGTAGAAGGCCACATGTCTGTGCTAAGACTTCAGTAGAAAATGAGGTACTAGAGGGGAAATGCAAGAGACAGGCATATTTGTAAAAATCAGATGACAAATGCAATGCACTCTAGTAGGTCAATTTACCATTTGCTCAACACAATTTTTGATTATTAAGGCTAGGAAGTTTCGGTTATATCCTATACTACTGGAGGCATAAGTGTAGCAGTTTATTAAAGGGTAGTTAAAGCACACAAAATAATGGAGTTTGTGTTAATAGGTAGATCATTTAGAACACTGAGGAATGTTAACATGCTCACTAAGGAACAATGAAGATTCACTGTAATAAACAACTAGTTGATAATTAACTCTCTTTAGACTGATATGCATTTCAGTGAGTTGTGGATCCACAGGATCTGCCTGGAGATTATATGTCCCTTGACAAATATGGAAACCCCACCACAGTTGCCATTGAATCTGAAGGCATGAAAAGTGCAAACTCTCAATATAAAGGAAGTGCTGTCTTTTCATTTAAGCCAGGTCCTGTAACTATGCAGGCATTGATGTTTTCCAGATGCAGAAGTGCCCAAAATTCCATCAATTTTTGTTTAGACTTCTGGCATTGACGAGATTCTCTTTAATGTAATCCAGTTTTGCATTTCATATGTTAGCTACATTGGAATGCCTATCAGATGGACTCTGCTTAAAAAGGCACTGGTGTGATCAAAGTCTATAGACAATGCAAAAGCCTTGGAATTAGATGTGCACTCCATCCTTAGTGAAGCAAGCTGGACACATGCTGGATTCTCCTGGAATGACACCAGACCTTTAGCAATAATTAAAGCCATTTATCTTTCCTTTGTGTTTAAGCATTATTTGAGGTGAAGGAAGGATTCCATTCAGGTCTAGTCTCATCACTTACAAAACATTTATAACATGCATTGAAAGTTCTGGCATGTATCTCAGTATTTCCCCTGAGTTCCTTACATCTCCAGTCGTTCACTCTGCATGTGGCACTACCATGTCCTAGTTATATTTGTCATGCATTAGGGACCTCAGGGCCATTGTAGCATCAGAGATCTTCATACAAGAAAGACAATTCACTGTAACCCTCTCCTTGTCCAGTCTTCTGAGTCTCAAGTCAATGTGCCTGACAAGAGAGTCATCTATCAATAAAATATTTCTATTGGTGCTCTGGTTCATAGTGGTAGATTTGGAGTGTTTTTGCTCAACGTGATTCTTTATCTGAGGTATACATGTTATGGATAAGTGGCCTGAGTTTTGGGGAGACGTCATCCTATTTCCTGTAGACTTTTGGAGGGCTTCCTTTACAGCCTCAACATAAGACATTTTGGTGTGATTAATGAAAGATTGTGGTGGAGATGTATAAAGCTTAATGGGAAGTTTCTAGGTGAGAGGGAAGCCTGCATATTAGTTATTTATTTACATCTCTCACAGACTGAATTCTTAGTGTTCAGTATAAGTTCATTATCTGTGAGCATAATGCATTTTTACACTGTCTTAGGGCACATAGTCCTAAAGGCTGGCAACACAGGGAAGATGAGTAGGCTGACCTTCCATCTTGTCAGTAGGTTCACAGGTTCATAGGTGTATACTAGGGCCTTTATAAGCATAGCCAAGCTTCACAATTGTATCCTACAAGTTTATGTGCTTTAGAGATTATTTTAAGGGGTATATATTAGCTAGGTCAAGATTTACAGGCTGTCTTTTTCCATTAGAGACATAGACCAAGGGTGGATTTTAGATTTTCCATTCACTGGGCCACGTTTCTCTTGAACAGGGTTAGGGAAGAGCTCTGCTTCACATAGATGGGAAACCTTTTCCAGAGAAGTTGAATTCTTTGAGACACCTACCCATCCCTCCAATGTGTCCTATTTATGCCACAAGCAGTTTAAATCCCTGGATCTAGTCATTCTGATGCTATTCATTTTTTGGATATGTAAAACATCCATCAGAGTGGGAACCAAGGATGCCCTGCATGCCAAACATAGATCACTTGTCAACAGTCCATTGGAAATAAAGATTAGGTATAGAGTGTTGAGGCGATCTACATAGAACATACTGTTTCCGCCTTGTATTCTTTTTGAGAGGAACCTTTCTGGTCATTCCAGTTGTTGCATGTGCCTGGTCAGATACATACTGAAGGGGGCATTGTACTTAATGATGGGCCTGATGAGGGTCAAATACAGTGGAAACAGGACTTCCTTATTTCTAGCTTTCATGCCCTTTCTTATAAGTTGACCTACATAGAATGATTTCTTTACTACCTTAGACACATTTTGGTTAAAAGTCAGGTTACTATCTACATGTGTACCAAATCCCTTACTACTGGCTCAGCACTTAGAAGTGTGCTATTGATGAGTTAATTTCCTAGGCTTGTTGACTTCCCAAAGGCACTATTATACATTTCTTGGCATCCAGTTTTAAGCCGTGGCTTTGGCACCAGTCATTTGACTGTGTTAGTCCTTCCGGTAGGATGTTAGTAGCTTGGGGGGATTCTATGACTGGTGCTAGTTTGCAATTATCTGCAAACTTGGTCCACCAGAGGTTCTTAACACTGCTCTTGACTTCTGAGAAGTAATTGCCAAAAAAGATCAGTCTCAGAAAAAGTCACTGAGGGACTTCACTAATGACGGGCCTCTTTCTGGAGATGGTTTCCCATAGCCTAAATTCCTGGGTCCTATCTGAGTGCCAGCTGGCTATCCAGTGCATAACACAGAGGTTTATGTCTATATACATGACTTTTTGGGGTATTGCATCAAATGCCTTTGCTCATTCAAGTTATGCAGTATGCACTGATTTGCCTTCATCTAATGCCTTGGTGACCATCTCAAGGAAGTCCACCAGGTTGAGTAGGTACGATCTGCCATTGGCAAAACCACACTGAGTTTGGTCTAGTGTTTGAAGATTTTATATGTCCTTATTAATCATTTCCATGATAATTCTTTCTATAGCTTTGCATAAATCAGATTTATGGATCTGTAGTTCCCAAGGTCTGTTGATGGCCTGCCCTCGTGCAGATGGATGACTGTTGCATTCCTCCGTTCATGTGCCACAGAGCCTGTTCTGGAGTCTATGGCTAAACAGTGATTCCAGTTGGTCACAATATGTTATGTTTCAGGCCATTAAGGAGGTATCCTAGGATGTTATTGGGGACCATCGATCCAGTGTTTTTGGCTTTGGAAAGGGCATTTAGGACCTTCTCCCTAGAGATAGTTGAGAGGGGCATTGTTTGATGGTATTCCCTAGGGGGCCACCTGGGTAGAGAGGTGTGGTAAATTTGGAGCTGAATTTGTAAGCCAGCAAATTTACTATTTCTTCTGTCTCCATGTGGGTGGATCCATGTGGGTGGATCCATTTATAATCAGTTCTGCACAGTGCTGTGCACTGCCTTTGAGGTTTCACACTGAGCTAAAGAAAGCCTTGTGGTAGTCTTTTCCTGGAAGGCTATATTTAACTCAAATGTAGCTTTAGTAGACTTAATTTGCCCTCTTAATTTTTTTGGTTTAAATTAATGAGAGCATTTTTATTATGCTGAACACAGCACTTTCTAATCTTGGCTGTGACCTTTTCTTTTGTTTTGCAACCTGTTTGGATTCTAGCAGGGTGGTTTGGCTTTTGAGTTACCTCTAGTAGGCACAGCTGTTTCCGTGCATTTACTGACATGACTATACAGGGTTTCTGTGAATAATTCTGCATAAGTAGCTGTGCTCTCAGTTTTTTTTTTTTTTTTTTGGGTGGTGGGTGAAGTCTTGAAATTTTGAAAGGTTATCATTTAGTAGTCATAAGTTTGCCTTAGAATCATTCATAAATGTTACTGGGTTAGTTGAGGTCACAGAACTGATTTTTATTATGAAGGTGGCAGTGTTCCGGTTTGACCTTACTACACTGGGGGGCATACAGCATTCTTTAATGTTTGTGAGTACCAAGTCAAGGGTGTTTGTACCCCTAATGGGCATATAGACTATCTGGTCCAAGATGTTTCTGTTTACAAAGCCAAGGAATCTCTGAACCTGTAAGTTTGGGGTTGTATAAGTATCTCAGTTTATAGTAGGGATAGTTGAAGTTGCCCATGGATATGGTATTGGGTTGAATAATGAGGACCTCCGGTAAGCCCACGTATGAGTTGTGGGTTTCTTGGTCATAGAGGGTGACGTGTAGGTTGCAAGGATATGATATGGGACTTTGCCTGTAGAAATCTGGACAAAGGAAAGCTCAAGTGTGTAATCCTGTCTGACTAGTCTTAAGGAGAGTTTTTTGTTGATATAGATTGAGACACCTCCACCTTTGGTCTTTGCCTGAGTACTAGCTAGCCTGAATGTGTGGAAGACATTGTAGGCCTGCACTGCCAAGGTGCTCTCCGGAGCTTTAGACAATGGCTCAATAACTGCATAGATGTCTCTATTCTCCAGGGTAAGGAAAGCCTGGAGGAAGTGGAGTTTCTTGTTTAGGCTTCTGGCATTGAGCAGTAACACATTTACATTCTCTTGGGGTTGGTTTTGTATTGTCAGAAGATTTTTTTTTCAGTTTCTCATTGTCTAAAAAAAAAAACACCATAGGGGAGAAGAATGTTTTAGCCAGTATATTTAAAATCCTAGAGGGGAGAGGTATAGACCATCTTTGGCATAACAGCATGGTCTGTAGACCATATCCTCCCATGCTGACAAATAATGTATTCCCTTGGAATGACAAAAGAAACTAAGCCAATTATTGAAGTCAATGCTTAGGTGTTTAGATGAGTAAATAAATGCAAGGTAAAATTACAAATATTCCAGGTCAGGTATGTATTAAAAATGAATTCAGGAACATTATCACATACCTAAACGTGAATAACATCTATGGGATTATGTCTTCACGTGGTAGACTTGGTTCCAGCATCACATGACTGCAAAATAAACCTGAAAAACAAAGGCAACTTATTGTTAGGGCCAGGACAAGAGAGAACAAACTGGAAAGAAGCAAGAGAAGATTTGGAAAAGTTATTGAACCCAAATGTTCATTGGTATAATTTATTATTATTTGATATACTTCTTAGAGACAGGTAATGCCAAGGCATATGAAGACCGTCCAGAGAAGAGTCTACTGCTTGCCCTGCCTTCTCACTGGGTACCTTTTACAAATTTAAAGATAGCAATTAGAGTCCTTGAAACTTTGAAGTAATAATTATAAATACAAGAGAATATATATACTAAGACTGAGGCTATATTACCGTATTTCTGCTTACTCTAAGGACCAAGAACCTTAGACTTACTATAGCAGGAATATGGGGAGAAAGTCACCCTACACAAATGCTTTATTTGGATACCAGTGAATTTTACAGTTCACTGTTCTAGACTAATTGTCAGAGATTAATGTTCTTAATACTGTGGATTACTGGTGCTGTCTTAGAAGGTGTGATAGGGAAAACTTCTACCGAATACTGAAAATTTTCACCCACGAGAGACAACCACAACCTTTCAGATTCTTTGTTAACCACATCTACCGCCATTAAACAAAGTTTGGTTATATCAACTCCCAAGACTCTTCATCGCGGTCCCTAGTAAGGTAATGGGCTTATAGCTCTTAAGCTGAGAAACAAGCATAAAACCTATATAGTTTTAACTTTATAAGACGTCTGAGTGCTTTGCTGGTGCAGACTAATAAGGGTGATTTATTTGGCAGATTATGCTAAACAGTACTAAATTCTATTAACTTTAATATTTACGCAGTACTGAATTCTACTAAACCTGTAGGTTTGCCACTTGACACCTAGCTGCTCTAAGCTTGTTGAAACACAAGGTATTTTTGCTGCATTGCTGCTTTACAAGGTAAAGTTTTAATGACCGTTCTACAGGGGACATTTTCTTTCTAGGTTGTCGACTGTTTTAAACATTTGCTTTCTAGATGTTTGTTGCTGTATAGGTCACTGCTAACCTGAGCAAATGAGCAAAATTTATAGCAGTACAGAAAAAAGCAGAAAACAAACTAATGAGCCCTCTGGCTAATAAAATGACTAAATCACAAGTCCTTTTGTATATTTCCCAACTCAAATCAACCAAATTCCTTCTGCCACAAAAAAAAAAAAACAGTCCTCCTACTATAAAAAAACAGTAGAAGAAACCCACGTGCAATGCTACCACAAAGCAATTAAACAACTAGCTAGAAATCCCTCACTGAAGCAAGTTTCAAGACAGTCTAACAGCAGTAACAGTGACAGGAACACATTTATTTTTATAAAAAATCACTTAAATGCATGCATAAAAGCAAGAAACAGTAGAGATCATTCAAAATAACTTAAGTGCAATTTGGCAATCAAAGGTACCTAACTTTGCCTGTATGGCACTGGATACGAGTAAAACACTTCTGGGATGCAGGCTAGGACTCCAAGCTTTGATAAACTCCAGGAAAATGAGCAGAAGATAATATGCAGTTAAAACCTAGAACCAGGAACAGTGAGGAAGACCTTGCACAAAAAACAAATGAACCAAGTGAATAGTGGTCATCACCAGCACTTACACTGTGAATCAAAAGGCCAGATAATTCATAAGCAACAAGTAAAATTAATTTATTGAGTTAAGCACTTTCATCCACACTAGATTGACTTCATCAAAATTCAGAGTAATAAAAACCAGCTACATAAATACAATACCAAAAGGCTTTTGAACCAATCATCTTCCAATTAGTATTTCAATCAAACGTTTCTTAATGATACAAACTAGACATTTGTAGTTGCATAATAATAAATGTCCTTAACCAAGGAATTAATTATAGAACAAATGACATACTTAAAATCCTAATTAAAACATTTAGTATAAAGTTTAATTAATATATGAAAATCTAAATATATGTAATATATTATTTTAACATTATAGTTTGGTTGCCCACAATTTTAATACACTACTAATGGGAGCAGGATCATTTAGGCCTTGTGGTGTATGGACGTTTAATCTAATTTGCCAAAAAAGTTCTCTGTCTTCAAGTTTGTGTTCCCAGGGACCTCCTCTGGGATTCACAGGAACCTTTTCAAGCACAAAAAAACTAAATCTTCTATTGTTGTTCACTCCCGTTTGTGCTTGTATAGTACATTGGTGCCATTGAAATTATTGATGTCCAAATTATGTTCAAAAATCCTCTTTTTTAATGTATGTTCTGCATTGCCAACATAATATGGATGGCAGTAATTGCACAACGCCAAATACACCACCCCTATAGTATTACAGTTGAAACTTTCATTCACCTTAAATTCAGTATCTGCTGTATTCATTTTAATGGTATGTCCTTTACAAATAAATTTACACTGAGAGCAGAGACTACATTTCCTCATCCTACTATTTGGTCTTTTAAGGGCATTATTACTATAATTTTTCTCCAATTTTTCTTTGCTTTTCAAATGTCTTTTATAAATGAAGCATGGGTAACTTCCTAATACCTTTCTACATGACAGGGTTACCCTTGGGAATGCTAGATGAAATCAGTAATAAGGTGATTGAGAAGAGGAGAATGAATGTATTTTTTCCCCTTTTAGAAAATGAAAAAGGAAAGTAATGCTAAATCAGAGTTCAAGCTCACCATGGCTATTAAATATGGAGTCGGTAGTAACCAGGTGAAGTATGTTGTGAAAAACAATTGGAAATGTATTGATTATGGTGAATTATGCAGAAAGGTATTAGGAAGTGTTTGTTCTCTAGTTGCATCAACTTTTGCCAATAAGATATCTGCAGAAATCTGCACTTTTTTCCACAGTTTAAGAATGTTGATATGGCATATCTATTCTTGCCTTCTTTTACCATTATGAATAACTATGTAGTTTCTAAAATTTAATTTCCTTAGTTTCTAAAAGATGCTGCCATTTATTCAAAAACTTGTTTTCTGTGGCGAGAAAAGTACTAACACCAGATTTCCATAACTAAATTCAATGGGCCTTGAATTTATATTATAATTCTCTTTGTTGTGTAGCCTGGGCTCTTCAAATCTGTTCTCCTATGATGAGCGTCACCACTTTCAGTCTATTTTGTGTGTTGATATGGTGTCAAATGACATTTATAAGTGGGGTTTTCTCTTTTTACCATGATTCTCTGACAACATGTAACAGTCCACAAGGGTGCCTATCATATAATAAAAAATAAGAAGACAAAGAGGAAAGGTAGAAAAAGAGATTAGTAATGGAGAAGTTAAAGAAACAGAAACAGAGGTTATGGAGAACATGCAAAGTGAAGGAATCAGTGTATAAAACTGAATGCAGAAAGAAACATAACAGGATAGAGCAATGGATATCCAAATTAAGGGGAACCAGTGGAACAGGAAGCAATTGGAGGTGCCATATCAAGATATTTTGGAGCCTTCAACAGGAAATCAATACAAACATTCACTTAAAGCTAGACAGCAAGGAAAGGAACAGGAAACTGTGGAAACTCTGATGCAGTCAATGTTGAGGAATGATAGTACAGTGAGTTCCCATACGACAGAGCAACAAATGGCACAGGATGAAATTGAAAAGAATGTGCCACAGGAAGATGCCATAGAATGTTCTATAGAATGCCCACAGGAAATGGAAAACAATGCTGAATCTAGTTTTGTTTTTATGCTTGTTATTTCCCTGAAAAGCTAATTCCACCTAAAACGCGGCTTTTCAGCACTTCTGTGGATCCCTAGTGATATCTACATTGCTTACTGTACTTATTTCCTTGTTTCACTTGAAAGAAAGTTACTGTTTGTCATTTTTGCATTTAAGTTACCTGGCACTTGCTCACTAAAGCAATTATATAAGTCAGCACTAAAAAATTAAAAGCACTACACCCTCACAAACTCCCCCTGGAGTACCTTGCTCCCGATTGGCCATTTTTTTCAATTATAAAAAAATTCCCAATACTATTCTAGCATGTCCAAAGGTCAGTTGTCAATCTCCTCTCCAGTCCAGCTGGTGAATCTGGGAATCTTGAGGCAATGTTACAACTGCCTCATGTACACAGACAACCCTCTCCTCCTCCCAACAAATTCCAACACATGTGAGAGATGCAACCATATAGCCAAACTGGAGGCTAAGCTCTCTCAACTCAGTACTGGCGTAACCAGTCAGGAGGAGAAGGAAACAACACTCACTACAATTCCAGTCTCACATAGACCTACCACGACAGCAAACCAAACACATAAACACACAAAAACATACTTGGAGGCTCTAAATAAAAATCTGCCTAAGCAGCAGAGACCTCCAAAGCAGACACCCAAGCAACCGCTACCCCAAAACAAAACACGTGCAACACATAGCTCACAAAGCCAGTGTGCCGAACAGTCACAGCCCTTAAGGCTAAACAACACACCTGATACACTTGTAATAGGTGACTCTATCATCAGGCACACTGACGTCCCACTCACCAGGCTGAACAAGGAGAAGGTCACGGTGAGCTGCCTGTCGGGTGCTAGGATCTGCCACATAACACAAGCACTCAGGTCACTCCAAGGCAAGTACAAATATGACTCAGTCATTGTCCATGCTGGTGTGAATGACCTGAGACGTACCTCCCTGGACTACATGAAAAGAGACATAGAGGAGCTCTCTGAGCATGTAGCCCAGGCCGGTATGACCCTGACCTTGAGTAGCATCTTACCCTCACCAAGAATGATACCACAGTATGAAGACAAGATTATCAATTTCAACAACTGGCTTAAGTATTGGTGTCATTCAAAGGGGATCCAATGCCTGTCAGCCTGGGATGACATGCTTGACAAGCCACGATGCTTCACTAGAGACGGCTTGCACCTGTCACCCCTGGGCTTTCAGATATTGGCAAAGGCTCTTGCTACCCCCATAGTGCCTTTTTTAGGCAAGGCTCAAAAGACAAACCCACCTCCATAGGTATCACAAAGGATAAGAAACTAAGAGTAATGCTACTCAACGCCAGAAGTCTAAACCTCAAGATGCACGCACTCAAAACTCTCCTTAGCATGGAGAACATCGATATCTGTGCAGTAACAGAAACCTGGTTCAAGGCTCTCGAGAGCACCCCAGCACTACCAGGTTATACCTCATACCATGCTTTTCGGCCCCAAAACTTGGACCGAACCACAAAAGGAGGGGGAGTATCAATATTCGTTAAAGATACCCACACCTCCAGGTTGGTGGCACAGCACAAAGCATCAGAGACTATCCATGTGCAACTAACAGTGGGTAAAACTGCCTTCCAATTTATAGCTTGCTACAGACCACCCTCCCAAACCCAGGAACCCCACTCGGCCTTCCTGAGAACACTGGAAAATATGAAGGTCTCTCCAAACACCATTATATTGGGTGACTTCAACTACCCAACCATAGACTGGGAGCATTACTCTAGTTCCAACACCCTAACCCGAAGGTTCCTAGAATTTATAAACTCAAATGCTATGGAAAAACTTGTTACCACTCCCACAAGAGGGGAAAACATACTGGACCTGATCATCACCAACATGGGGACTCTATGCTCCAGACCAGAAGTGTATCCCTCACTGGTAAAATCAGACCATAAACTAATCTCACTGGATATTCACATCCCAACCCCTCCCCATGCCCAGAAACCACAGTGAAAAACTTCTCTAAATCAAATTTCACACTCCTCAAAACCAAGGTGGAATCCTTCAAAGCCCCCGGGCCTGTGGATAATACTGCCCAGACCATAAAATCCTTTATAAACGCATTCTATGAACACCTTCAGGAATGCATGGATCATGCAATCCCAAATAAAACCAAGATCCAATCCTCCAAAGGCAGATGTCCTGTCTGGTGGACCCCAGCCATAAACAAACTATACAACAGAAGGAGGAAGCTACTACATGATAGAGCAAAATCCCAAAAAGGGAAGGCATCTCTGATCAGTATTAGCAAAAAACTACGGGCACTCATAAAATCGTCTAAGGCCAGCTTCGAGAGAAAAATTGCACAGGACACTAAGGATAATCACAAGGCTTTCTTTAGTTATGTTAGGAACCTGGGTGGGAATTCCCAGATATGCTCAGAATTAGTCCAAAATGACAAAAATACACGAACCCACAGACATTGCCAACATCCTAGCTGACAGGTTCAGCGCAAACTCCCCACCAAAAGGGCTAATATCTATCCCAGCAGAGTGCTGCCCCTGACATCTCAGATGCTCAGGTAAGAGCTGCCCTCTCCAAAGCAAGATAGGACGTGGAGGGATGGACCCATAGATTCATCACTCCCCTATGCTGTGGAATAAATCCCGTATATGTGAGAGGCAGAGCACCTGGCCTCTTGTTCAAGAGAAATCTTGACCAATGGATGGGAGAGTCGCAGATATACCCCAGGGATTACCTCAGTGTCACTGCTCACAGCAGCACAGCAAAAAATAATGGTATTCCCCATACTAAAGGTGGCGAAGCCACAAAAAAAACTGCTTTGGCTTGTAAATGCCCTCGGGCAGATAGCCTAATAAAATAATATGAACCTAAGAAACACAGCATCAATGGGACCAGACAGTGTCCCGGGCTGCATCCTACATGAACTCCAAGAAGAGCTAAACCCAAACCTAAAACTACTGTTCAATCTCAGCCTTACTACAGGATATGTACCCAAAGAGTGGCATACAGCAACAGTGGTCCCTCTCCACAAAGGTGGTGCCTCAACGGATCCTGGAAACTATCGCCCCATAAGTCTCACTAGCTTTGTCTGCAAAGCTATGGAAAGGATCATCATGGACCTTATAAATAAAGATATTGGGGACCTGCAGACACTGGATCCTACCCAGTTTGGTTTTGTTAAGGGCAGATCCTGCCTCTTGAACCTGGTCGATTTCTTTGAAACAGTCACCAAGGCCATTGACAAGGGGAAGGTGGTCCACACAGCCTACCTGGACCTAGCAAAAGCCTTTGATACAATACCCCACTCGGGCATTATAGATAAGCTCACCAGCTTAAATATAAACCCCTATGTCACTAGATGGGTTGCAAACTGGCCCAAGGACAGAACCCACATGGTTAGAATAGCTGGAGCCATGTCAGACTCCAAACCAGTTACAAGTGGCATCCCACAAGGCTCAGTCCTGGGACCTCTCTTGTTCGGTATATATTTCTTGGAGGTACAGGCCAACATGGAAGGACTGTGGCTGACCAAGTTCGCAGATGACTGCAAACTGGGCGCCATAATAGACTCTCCAGCCAACCCAAGCATCCTCCAAAAGGGCCTCATAGAAACAGACAACTGGTGCCAGAGCCATGGCCTCAAGCTAAACGCCAAAAAGTGTATAGTCATCCCCTTTGGCAAAAACAAAGTGCCCACAAATTACCACATAGGTGGTAATCCATTAAGTACCGAAGAAGTAATTAGGGACCTGGGGACCCAAGTTGATAGCAATCTCTCATTTGACAACCACGTGGCCAAAGTGGTTAGAAAAACATTTTATATAGCCCACCTAATCATGAAGGGATTCACATCTAGATCAGGGGAGGTCATCGTGCCTCTTTTCTCATCCCTCATCAGGCCCAAAATTGAGTACAATGCCCCTTTTGGGATGTACCTTACCAGACACCTGCAGCAACTGGAAAGACCCAAAAGTACCTCACCAAGAGGATCAAGGGGCTCAAACAGATGCCGTATGCTGCCCGGTTAAAGAAACTCCAGCTCTACTCAGTGGCATACCGCCTTCTCAGAGGTGATCTGTGCCTGACGTATAAAGCAATGTCCAACATGGAATTAATGGACATGCTGTACCTCAAAAAATCCAAATCCCATCGAGCTACGCGCTCGAGGGACTTGAACCTCAGCACTGAAATAAATAGGACATGCTGGAGGGACAGATTCATAACCCAGAGGCTCCCTTCACTCTGGAATAAAATCCCATTCCAGGTTAGGCAGAGTCCCTCATTGACTCTCTTCACGAGGAATCTTGATGAGTGGATGGGAGATCATAGGTTTACCTCGGGTATCACTTCTGTGTCACTGTTAGACAGAGGCACAGTATACTAACCTTGAAAAAGGGCATAGCAAAATTAATTTAATATGGGTGGCGAAAGCCATAGACACTCTGCCTAGGCTTATAAATGCCCTAGGGCAGATAGCCTAGTATGAACCTATGAACCTATGAACCTAAGGGATGTGCCCTCAGTTTGATAGAAAATGAGCTAAGAGAAAAATTGCTTGATTTAATAGACATGGATAGATATATTAAGATCAATGAGAGAAATAGAGTGCAGAAGGGTAATAAAACCCAAAGAGTCAGAAGTCTGATAAAACAAATGAATGCAGTAATTAGAACTGTCCATAGTGATCCATGTGATATAACAGATGTAAACATGATATATTATTGTGCTGCTAAATTAATAACTGAGAAAGTTCTACCACAAGAACACAGGGTAGTGAGGGAAAGGAAGGGGAGAAATCGAATACAATCATGGAAGTATTGGATAGAGAAAACTATAAAGCAATTAAGACAAGAAGTGTCACTCTTAGAAGACTATAGAAGACAGAACAGATCAACAAAAATACTAAGAAAGATAGATGTGATTACAGCAATGCACAGTATTAGAACAGATCAGGATCTATCATGCACATCACAAATAACAAACTAAAAATGTAAGCACAAGTGGAAAAACATAGATGATACACAAATAAATATAAAGGAAAAGTACAAAATAAGCAATTTATTGATGACCCCAAAAAGTTTTATAAAGAACTGGGAAATAAGGTAAAAGGAATTGAAAGGCCACCAAAAAAGAGGAAGTAGATACATTTTGGAGAAGTATCTATGAAGATCCTGTGGAACATAATAAAGATGCTAAATGGATAGAAGAAGTAAAAGAATGAATAAGAGGTTTAAAGGTGCAGCATATCAACTGGGATGAAGTAACAGACACAGAGATTGAGACAAAGTTAAGAAAAGCCTCTAATTGGAAAACCCCAGGCCCAGATGCAGTACCTAACTTTTGGTTAAAAGTATTAACATCTTTGCACGAGGATTTAGCCATGAGTAAGACCTATTTATATGCACAACTCAAACAGGCACCAACCTGGCTAACAACAGGCAAAACAATGCTCATTCTTAGGAGTGAACCTGCAAGCTACCTTAAACATTATAGACCAATAACTTGCCTTCCGATGACGTATAAACTATACACGTGAATTGATGCCGACAGAGTTTATAGTCATTTAGAAGAAAACTCAATTATGGCAGTAGAGCAAAAGGGCAATGAAAGAAAGTCATATGGAACAAAGGATCATTTGTTGTTAAAGTCATACTGGAAAACTGCAAAAAGGGGAAGAATTTAAGTATGGCATGGATTGACTATAAAAATTATTTGATAGTATCCCACATTCATGGATAATAGAGTGCTTAAAAATGTATAAGATACACCATACACTGATTGACTACATTACAGTGACCATTAAATAGTGGCAGACCACTTTGCAATTAAACCATGATAAAAGACAGATTATTATCCCAGGGATAAAAATTCAAATGGGGATATTCCAGGGTAACTGTCTGTCACCGTTGATATTCTGCCTTGCCCTTAACCCATTAAACTGCTTACTTAACAACTTAGGCCATGGCTATAATTTGGCTCCTAAAAAACAACAAAGTGTAAATACTTCTCATCTTCTCTTTGTCGATGATTAGAACTGTATAGCTCATCAGATGAGGAACTGAAAACACAGCTGCAGGTTGTCAAAACTTTTTCAGATGATATAAGAATGTCATTTGGTCTTGATAAGTGTAAAGCAGGAAAACTGCAGCACCAGAAAAACATCAGTTTGGGACAAGAATGTGATATAAAAGAACTTGAGCAAGAGGGAGTGTATAAATATTTGGGAATTGATGAAGATCAACAATAAAACATGAACAAATGCAAATAAAACTCAGTAAGGAATACTTTAGAAGATTTAAATTAATTCTGAAAGCACCGTTGACATCTAGAAACAAAATCCAGGCTATAAATGAATTTACTCTTCCTGTCCTAACTTACAGTTTTGGAGTGACTGACTGGCTGCAAAATGTGTTGGATAGATTAGATAGGAAAACAAGAAGGATGATTCATGCTCATCAAATTATTTATAAAATTCAGTGTATACCAAGATTATATATTCCCCATTCTGAAGGATGGATGGGCCTCCTTGAAATTGATTACATGTATAGATCTGTAATCGTGGGACTCTGCACATATCTGCTGACCTCAGAAGACCCAAATGCAGTGAAAGTCTTGAAACATTAGGAGAACAAATCTAAGATGACTTCTCTGCTTAATTTAGCAGAAGCATATTGGTGTCAAGCAGGAATGGAAATCAAACCAAAAGCAGATAAAAATCAGGCAGCAACTGAATGTGCCAAAAAACAAAAGAAAGAATATAAGGTGACAGGCCAGATGAGAAGGCAAGAAATGTGGAAAAAGCATGAATGTAGTTGCAAGTATAGAAAACTTCTGGAAGAACTTCATGTTGATCAGGAACAAACACAGGAATGGTTAAGGAAAGGCAAATTCAAACCAAGAGTTGAAAGGTTAATATTGGCAGCCCAAGACAGTGAGCTACGTACATTCTGGTTTAAAAAAGTCCATTGAACATGTGGGAGAAACAGACAAATGTAGGTTTTGTAAAACTGAATTGGAAACAGTCACACACTTTGTTGCTGGGTGTGACATACTAATGGAAGAAGGACTGTATACTGAAAGGCATAGTAATGTGGCAAAACTGTGACACTGGGGATTGTGCAAACATTACGGTACTGAAGTGGCTGAAAAACACTGGAAACATGAGCCACAAATCATCATAGAAAATGATGAAGTTTATATCAGATGGAATCACCCATTACCAATAGTTCAAAAGACAGATGCTAGAAAACCAGATATAGTAATCCAAGAAAAGAAGACAGAAGCAGCATTGATCATTGAAATTGCTACACCCAGTGACTACAGTGTCTTGCATACAATGAGACACAAAGTCATAAAATACCAGGATCTACAGGCAGAAATGAGAGCAATGTGGAAGAAAGAATCCCAGACAGTTCCAATAGTAGTTGGAGCAACGGGTATTATCAAAATGAATTTACAATCGTATTTAGGTATGTTACCAATCCATGTAAACCCATATGAATTGCTGAAGGAGTCATTACTGGGCACATTGTGAGTGTTGTAAAGAGCACTCTTGGCTGACATCAAAGATTGAAACAATACTAATTTCATGAACTTTAATCATACTTTGACTTAGGAATGGGGTCCATTCTCATCATAGTATTAGAAACCCAAAAGATTTGGAGAAATTAAAAAGTGCCTGTCATACAATAACTCTAAGGGACAAAACCCTGTTGAGGCCTGTGGTACTTCTCTAACAGCATGCAGGAGGTTTGGCATTAGCCAGTCCTAGGTTTTCTCATCTCCCTCAATAACATTTCTCAGCATGAACTTTTAATGCTCATTTAAAACCATCCACTACACTGTCCGTCTGTCTGGGGGATGTTATGCTGAGGGATAGCTGGTGCAGTATTCCAGACATAAATGGAGTCCTCTGGTCAGTATTTCCTCAGGTGTCCATATACTGGAAAATAATAATAGTAATGTTCTTGCTATATACTTTGCATTAGCCTTATGTAAGGGAATAACCATAGGGCACTTAGTTGAATAATCCACAATAACCAAGATGAGCTGAGCCTGAAAACAGTCTAGTTAGTTCATTGCTCTAGCCCTGTCAACCAGGAAAATAAATAAATAAATACACACATACATACATACATACATAAATAAATGTATTGGAATCCATAGCTGGACTTTATCAATGGCCCAAAAATGTCCACATGACTGCATTCAAATGGCACATCTATAACAGTAATTGTAATCAAATGATTTTTAAAGACACTGTGAAAGGCTATCTCCTGATATTCGGCATATCCAGTGTAGCATTCCAAACTTCTTTCATTTCTTATCATTTAAACCTTTCTAGGATGCTTGTTTTAGTCTTGTCCATTCTTAGAAGTTTTTCTAGTATGTGTGTATGTTAGCCTCAGCACTAAGTTTGTGAGAAGTTTGGTTACTAATAGTTACCAACAGAGACATATCCAGTATTAGGTGGCCTATGTTGGCTGGGGGATAGCTAGCTTCCTTAAAAATAAAATCTGTAAATAAAAAAGTAAAACACAAGTCACCATTTAGCACCAGCAAGCATTAGGACCTTGCAGGAGGCACAGCATGCAAACTTCCATCACCACACAGCACCGACATTAGGACCTTGCAGGAGATTTAACAGCATATGGAGCCCCATACCCAGAAGCCTCAGCATTACAAGGATGACTTCTGTAATGCAAGCTCCATTAAAAAAACACCAGAGATTTAAGACATCCACACAGTAATAGATTTGGAGCCAAGTGAGTGCAGTGATACAGAGCAGTAACCAAGTCCCATACTTCACACTACAAGAAGTGCTTGCAGAGAGCAGCCAAGCCTAATCAGAGCTTTGGTTAGATACATATTTCTCAGCACAAAGGGTTTGTGTGTGTTTGTAATGCCCCATTTAGGGACACTGTCTAGTTAAATGACTTTGCTCAGAGTCAAACTGTGATCTTAATTATTGGCAAGCAAGTGTCAAACCTCCACTCTAATTGCCAGGTCTTCTTTATTTTTTTTTTTTTTTGTAAATTACTGAGGATTACAGTCTGTCAATGTCAGTCTTAGAGTTTCACAGTAGTGTTGTTCAGTGTCAGTGGTTCAACAGGCAGGATGCTTGTTTTTGGTCCAGAAGACTATGGGTTCACTTCCCCCACCCAGTATATTGATTGCTAACACACACCATTTTTTAATGTAATGTAGGCAATTTATTCTTCAAGGGCAGCAGACACTGAATATGTAGATGAAACACTGAACTGTTGTTTGCCAAAAGCAACTTCTTCATTAGTTACCATTCTATTTTATGTGGAATTATTTAGATGACCTTTACTTCTGCAGAGATTGTGCATATTGACTGTTATTGGTAGATTATATTGACAGCAGTTTGAGCGGCCTTTTATGGTTGAAATGTTCTGAAATGGGTAGTTTTGTCATTACTGGTTCACTTGTTTTATTTCCCTGCTTACTCGAAAAATGTTAAAATCTACACATTTAAAACATTCTAACAAGTGGTGCAGTATTAAACAAGGAATACAATTTAATACAATCAGGAAGGTGGATTAAAGACAGAACACATGTATTTATGCATGGTCCTGAAAATGCGTGCAGGAGGCCCATGGTTTGAAAACAGCCCAAAGGTACACAATCTGCCACACTGGACAAATGCATTTTCTATGAATATGGATTTCCATGCAGTTTCAATGAATGTAGTTTCAAGGACAGACATGTTTACTTTTGCTCATGCTAAGTCTGTTTTCTTTGTGCGACTGTATTGTTTTATTTAGCAAATTTCTTTGTTCAGTGTTTGTGGTATAACTTTTGACATAAATGCTTTTAAATTAAATCCAAATATCTGCAATCATTGTAGAAGTAAAGAAGAAAACAGCGTCACACTGACAGGTGTGAACAATGTTCTTGGAAAATAGGGAGAGATGACCAAGTAAAGGGACAATAGACTGGCTGGGGTGAGGTGGGGGGCTGATCCATTACCCTGTCTAGGGCCCCATTTGACCACAATCTGGCACTGATCACCATACTACTTTGTCTTTGTCCTTTCTTACTCTGTACAATAAATCATTTTAGAATTCATATTATGATAAGCAGTAGGAACATTGTGTTATCCTTCTTCTCCTGTAATTTGGCTATTTTCCCTTACTCTGCTGAATGTATCATCTTCCTGTTGAATCTTTTTAAAGTTTGTATACCATACTGGGATGTCAGCTAAGTCTTGAGTTTCTTCAGGATCAGACCATCATATGGTGGAAGGCACTGTCTCCATTCCTACCAATACAGGCTGGAGAGGCTAACTCTTCTCATGAAAAAAACAACCTACAAATATTCTTTACTGTCCATTGTTGTTTCAACCCTATACTTATTTTATTCATACATAGAACATTTTTTAGTTTGAATAGATGTTCTGCATTTTAGTAAAAAATGAGTATCATTAAGACCCTGTTTAAGGTTATCTCATCTTTCAGTATAGATTAACCTTGTGTCTATATTGTTCTCCCTCTTCAAAGAGCTTATCTTCAGTTTTACTGTTCTCTTTACAGATGTCTATTGCCTGAACTTTCCCTTAGTTATGTTTTCTTCCAAATACTGACTGAAATGGGTTTAAAGTTCTGATCAGCTTCTGATTCTTCCTTTTTAATCACACTAGTGTAGTTCATAGGCTCATAGATATACACTATGCTAATGAACACCAGGGCCTTTATAAGCCTTGCTGCACAACTCAACCTTATTGAGTTTCTATTTATCATGAACATTTATTAGGAGGAGGAATGTTTGCTAGAAAATTTTTAAAGGTTGTATGGGGAGTGGTATGCTAGTTTGGGCACAGTTGCTATCTGCCTCTGTCTATCAGAGACATGGAGGCCAGACCCAGGATGAATTTCCAATCTCCAATCGATCGATCAAGGTTACTCTTAAATAGAGTTACAGAGGGACTCTGCTTCAAATGAATGGGGAGCCTGTTTCAGAGCATGGGGAACCTCTGAGACACATATCTGTCTAACCAACATATTCTATTTCTGTCACAAGCAAAATTTAAATCCTCAGATCTAATTTTTCTGATGTTATTTGTTTTGCAGATGTACAAAAGGTCCATCAGAGCAGGATCCAAAGATGCCTTGTATACCAGGCATTGATCGCCTCTCAGTAAACTGTAGAAGACAGAGTATAGACACAAGACTTTAAGGCATTCCATACAGGACAATGAAATCCATACAGGACAAAGTATTTTTACCCTGGTTTCTCCTGGTAAGGAAGATTTGTGGGCATTCCAACTAATGCATATGTCTGTCAGGTATATGCTGAAGGGGGCATTATAATCAATAATGGGTGTGGTAAATAAAGTGCCATTCTGACTTCCTTGGACCTGGACCATTACTTATAAGCTGGACAACATAGAATGATTTTCTTACTACCTTGGCCACATGCTGGCCAAAAATCAGATTACTGTCTACATATGTTCCCAGATCCCTACTACTGGATCAACTGTTAAGGTTGTCTTATCAATGGAGTAATTAGCCTGGGTGGCTATTTTCCCAAAAGGCACTATACTGCATTTCTTGACATTGAGTTTTAATCCATGACTTTGGCACCAGTCATTTGTCCGTGTTAGACCCTCTTCCAAGATATTTGTGTCATGAGGGGAATTGATGATAGCTTCCAGTTTGCAGTCATCTGCAAACTTGGTTAGCCAAAGACCATTGACATTAACCTTTACCTCTGAGAAGTAAATGCTAAATAGGAGCAGTCCCAACATGGAGCCTTGAGGCACCCCACAGGTGCTCAGTCACTTAGTGGAGGTGGTTTCACCAACCCTGACTTCCTGGGTCCTGTCAGTGAGCCAGCTGAAAATCCCAAGAATTATGTAGGGGTTTATGCCCCGATTGATGTTTGTCAACTAAACCTGACCCGATTGGGATACTGTATCAAACACCTTAGCCAGGTCCATTTTCTCATCATCCATTGCCTTGGTGACCTTCTCAAAGAAGTCCACTAAATTTAATAGCATGACCTTCCCTTCACAAAGCCAGGCATAGTTTGATCCACTGTTTAAAGGTTGCTTATGTCTTTGCTGATCATTCCCATGATAATTTGTTGCACGACTTTGCATATTACACTAGCTAGACTAATAGGTCTGTAGTTTTTTGGGTTGGATAATTGTGATGTAGGATAACTATTGCAGACCTCCATTCTCATAGTACAAAGCCTGTTTTGAGACTATAGTTAAAAACTGATTCAAGTGGTCTTGATAGGTTATTTATTTGAGCTATTTAGTAGGCATCTTGAAGTACTGTCAGGGCCCATTGAGGCTATATTTTTGGTGTAGAATAGTGTGTGTGTGTGTGTGTGTGTGTGTGTGTGTGTGTGTGTGTGTGTGTGTGTGTGTGTGTGTGTGTGTTGTACCTTTAAGAAGCATTTTAGGGTCAGCACATACATATAAATAGCAAGCACATGCTAGCTTCAGTGCTATTTTGAGAGTGCAACCAGAGACTAAGCATGTATGAATGTAATAGCTAGTTTGTTTATACGTTTATCTAAGTTAAAGTTATTAAGCCTCAATCCTGATGTGTTTGTACATAATAAAGCTGTTTGAACAGAACCCATGAAGGCTCATCTGTTTTATCCTGAATGGGCAAGCGACATTTGGCTTTAGCAAATGACAACAGGACTAGCTCCCCTGGAAATAGGTGTGTGTTGGAGGGTTATGCTAGTAATTATTTCATGGGGAGAGTAGGGTTTAAATTTTAGCTAAATGTGTCAACCAGCAGATCACGATGTCATTATTGACCTGAGAGACAAAGCTAAAATGTGTCAGTTTGGTGACTTAAAAGATAAGTTGATAAAGGACAGGCTTGTGTGTGCTATGAATAGTGCTGCTGTGAAAAAGATTTTCCTTCATGACAGTGATTTAACACTGAGCAAAGCTATTGAGATTTGTCAAATCAATGAAGTTACAGAAAGGCAGAGAAGTATGCTTGCAACTGAAAAGAACATGATTTCAGCAGGCTCTAGAGCAAATGTAGACAGCATGCAACACGTGGCTAGCAGAAGCAGGCCTAAGCACATGGCACCTGCCACCCCTGCAGGCTCTCCAGGTAAAACCCATAGTTTTTCAGCAAGTTCTAACCAAAGGACATGCTCAGTGCAGTACAAGAGTGAGTCAGCAAAACCCAAATCCAGCTTTATTATTAAATGTCACAATTGTGGTGCCAATCATGAGTCTAAAAGAGAAAAATGCTTAGCATTTGGTCAGCAATGCCACAAGTATAAAAAATGGAACCATTTTCAGAAGTTTTACAAATCAAGTAAACCTCACATAGTTATAAAGAAGGATCACTCAAAAAAGCAAGTTGATCATATAGAGAGCTCTAATTCTACTTTCTACATAGATGCTGTATCAGTAATTGGTGAAAAGGTTCATGCAGTGAATTTGTTGGCAAAGAGTGAAGTGTTTTGTACTGTCTAGATCAATGGTAAATCCACCGAGCTTAAAGTGGACACTGGCTCAAAGTGTAATGTTATGTCAGCAGACACATTTGCTAAGGTGAGAACGGGTGAGCAACTCAATGTGGCTAGTTGTGCGAAACTTGTTGCTTATGGAGGTGAAGAAATTCAAACCAAAGGCTCAGTAGTGCTTTTATGTTATTTGGCTAAGAACTGTTACAACTTGTTATTCTATGTAGTCCGAAGACCTGTGCAGTCATTATTGGGTCTCAGAGACAGTTTGAGAATTAATTTGCTTTCCTTTACCAAAGAAGTTCATCATATAAGAGCATATGCTAGTTCCAATTTTACTGAGGCTATTTTCGCAGAGTATGCTGATGTTTTCCATGACAAGTTGGGCAAACTTCCAGTTGTGTATTCTATGAAGTTAGACCTAGAGGTCAGTCCAGTGGTCAAACTGGAAAGAAAAGTTCTGACAGTTATGCAAGATAAAGTTAAAGCTCAATTGGATAAAATGGTGCAGCAAGGTGTGATTTGTCCAGCCACAGACCCAAATGAATGCGTGTCGTCCAAGGTAGCAACCCACAAAAAAAGGCACAGATGAAATCAGAATATGTATTGACCGAAGAGATTTGAACAAAGCATTAAAGAGACCACATCATCCAATGCATATACTCAAGGAAGTCACAGCCCTAATACCAAATGCCACTGTTTTTCTGTCTTGAATGCAAAAAGTTCATTTTGGCAGGTAATGCTTCATCACAAATCCTCATTACTGACTACCTTCAGTACTCCATTTGGAAGATATAAATTCCTCAGGATGCCATTTGGAATAAATTCTGCAAGTGAAGTCTTTCAGCATGCAGTGAAGCAATTTTTTCAGGTTATCCTTGAGCCATAATAGTAGATGATTTATTGGTTGGAGACAATGGTGAAGCAGAGCATGACAGAAACCTTAAGAAAGTTCTAGACAGAGCACGTGAAGTGAACATAAAGCTCAGTCATCTGAAGTGCAAATTCAGACTACCAGGAGTTACATATGTAGGTCATTTATTTACTAGCACTGGCTTACGACCAGACCCATCCAAGCAAGCAGCCATTCTTGAGATGCCAGCTCCAGATAATGTTCAAGCTCTACAACTTTTCTTGACATGGTCAACTATTTAGGTAAGTTTATACCAGACTTCAGTGAGTTAACAGCACTTTTGAGAGAGCTGATGTGCAAAAATGTTATATGGTCTTGGTTGGAACAGCACCAGAAAAGATTTGAAGACCTTAAGTGAAAAAGTGACATCCCATTATGATGCCAATAAACCAGTAACTCTTTCCTGTGATGCTTCAAAATTTGGTCTTGGCACATTTATTCTTCAAGAAGTCAGACCAGTACCTATGCATCTAGATCTCTTACCCATACTGAGATGCAATATGCTCAAACTGAGAAAGAACTTTTGGCAATAATATTTGCATGTTCAGTTTCATGATTATATCTATGGTCGAGCTATCCAGATTGAAACTGATCACCTACTTCTAGTTACTATTTTAAAGAAGCCTACACATTCAGTTCCAGTGAGAATACAAAGAATGATGTGCAGATTGAAAAAGTACAGCTTTAAAATGTTTTGTACAAAAGGCAAACTTCTTTATCTGGCTGATACCTTATCCAGGTCACCCAGAAATACAATGGAACAGCTTCATGCAAAGAATTTGGACTTTGATGTAATGGAAGTGCAAACTTTTTCTACCATGAGACTTGATGAGCTGAGAGATCATACAAAGACTGATCTAATTTTGCAAAAGCTGAAAAACTACATTAATGTTGAATGGCCATCAAAGCAATCTGGTGTACCACCTGAGATGCAAACATATTTTCCATACAGAGATTAGATGTTGATGGAAGATGGCATTATTTTCAAAGGTCCTAAAATTGTTGTTCCTGCTTCCTTACAACATGAATATATCCAGATTTTGCATCGTGGTCACCCAGGTTCCAAATCTACCAAAAGAAGGGCGAGAGGACTGGCATTTTGGTCTTCTCTAGCAAAATGCATTGATAAAGTACTTACTACTTGTTCAGGATGCAATAGTACTACACCGCATTTGCAAAAAGAACCACTTCAGCTAAGTCAAATTCCTGAACTACCTTGGTTAACAGTAGCCACTGACATATTAGAGTGGAACAATCAGCATTACTTAGTGTTGGTAGACTCTTATTCAGACTGGTTTGAGATTGATTTACTACCTAATCTAAAGATTGATTTACTACCTAATCTAACATCCACTACTGTTATTACCAAGTTGAAATGTCATTTCTCAGTCAATGGTAGTTCACAGAAAGTTATTTCTAACAATGGTACCCAATTTACCAGTCAGTTGTTTCAGAAATTTGCAAAAGAATGGGACTTTTTTCATGTTACTAGTAGTCCAGAGTATCCTCAGTGAAATGGACTAGCTGAATGTGCAGTACAGAGTGCAAAGCAATTGCTGGAGAAATCAAAGGGTGATAATACTGATGTCTTTTGGAATATACTTAATCTCAGAAACATACCCCGTGACAATATACTTGGTTGCCTCCTCAGAGACTTCTATCTAGGCAAACCAGAACAACATTGCCTATTAGTTCCAGTTTGTTGAGGCATAAAGCTAAGAACAACAGGACAATTAGAGCTCAACTTTTCAGAAAGAGTTCTTTCCAGAAGTCCAGTTATGATAAATCAAGCAGATTTCTTTGTCCTTTGAAAGAAGGAGAGACAGTGAGAATACAAACGACGAAAGGTTTCGAACGGATTGGTCAAGTAAGAGGTATATGTACCGAGCCGAGATCCTACTTTGTAGAATCTGATGGTGTGGAGTGCAGGAGAAATCACAGACATCTTCTTCATGTATCAGAATCGATATTGCAACATTGTCCTTGTGATACAGACTCTAGATCTAAGAGCAATCCAGACAATGTTTCTGTTGCAGAATGTGTCTTACAATCTACTTCTATTCCTGATTATTTTCCTGATGTCCCCAAAGTTGAACATTTAGCAAAGACAGTCCCAGCTGCTAGACCTAATTCCAATTTCTATGTCACACAATTTGGTCATATTTCCAGATCTAGTGTGAAATACACAGCAACTTGGCCATAATTGGCTATATGTATTTAGTTCTGTATAACTGCATGATAAAGAATTAGTTGTAGCAACTGCATGTCAATCCATGTCGTCAATACTGCATGACTCATTTCTCAAAGAGGGAGGATGTAGAATAGTGTGTGTGTGTGTGTGTGTGTGTGTGTCTGTGTGTGTGTGTGTGTGTGTGTGTGTGTGTGTGTGTGTGTGTGTGTGTGTGTGTGTGTGTGTGTTGTACCTTTAAGAAGCATTTCAGGGTTAGTAGATGCATATGAATAGCACGCACGTACTAGCTTCTGTGCCATTTTGAGAGTCCAGCCAGAGAGTGAGCATGTATGAGTGTAATAGCTAGTTTGTTTATAGGTTCATCTAAGTTAAAGTTATTAAGCTTCAATCCTGATGTGTTTGTACATAATAAAGCTGTTAGAATAGAACCCATGAAGGTTCATCTATTTTATCATGAATGAACAAGCGACATTTGGCTTTAGCAAATGATAACAGGACCAGCTCCCCTGGTAATAGGTGTGTGTGTGTGTGTGTGTGTGTGTGTGTGTGTGTGTGTGTGTGTGTGTGTGTGTGTGTGTGTGTGTGTGTGTGTGTGTGTGTGTGTGTGTGTGTGTGTGTGTGTGTGTGTGTGTGTGTGTGTGTGTGTGTGTGTGTGTGTGTGTGTGAGGGGGGGGTTATGCTAGTAATTATTTCATGGGGAGAGTGGGGTTTGACATTTTAGTAGAATTAATCAGCCATCAGATCACTATGTCACCCTTCTCAGTGAAGGTGTCACCTCTTTTTCTTCTTCTCTTTCAGCTGTTCCCATTAGGGGTTGCCACAGAGGATCATCTGTTTCAATTTCTTCCTGTCCTCTGCATCTTGCTCTGTCACACCAATCACCTGCATGTCCTCTCTCACCACATCCATAAACCTAACCTTAGGCCTTCCTCTTTTCCTCTTACCTGGCAGCTCCATCCTTAGCATCCTTTTCCCAATCTACCCAGCATCCCTCCTCAGCACATGTCCAAACCAATGCAATTTCACCTCTCTGACTTTGTCTCCAAACCATCCAACCTGAGCTGACCCTCTAATATACTGATTCCTAATCCTGTCCATCCTTGTCACACCCAGTGCAAATCTTAACATCTTTAGCTCTGCCACTTCCAGCTCTGACTCCTGCCTTTTTGTCAGTGCCACTGTCTCCAACTCATGCAACATAGCTGGTCTCACTACCCTCTTGTAGACCTTCCCTTTCACTCTTACTGGTACCCATCTGTCACAAATCACTCCTGACACTCTTCTCCACCCATTCCACCCTGCCTGTGGTCTCTTCTTCACCTCACTTTCACACTCACCATTACTCTGAACTGTTGATCCCAAGTACTTAAACTCATCCACCTTCACCAAATCTACTCCCTGCATCCTCACCATTCCTCTATCCTCCCTCTCATTCATGCACATATAGTCTGTCTTAGTCCTTCATTCCTCTCCTTTCTAGGGCATATCTCCACCTCTCCAGGGTCTCGTCTGTCAACCTGTCCATCGCCATTGCAAATAAGAAAGGGCTCAGAGCTGATCCTTGATGTAATCCTACCTACACCTTAAACGCATCTGTCACTCCCACTGCAGACCTCACCACTATCACACTACCCTCATACATATCCTGTACCACCCTTGCATACTTGTCTGCCACACCTGACTTCCTCATACAATACCACAACTCCCTAGGTGCCTATCATCCACTTTCCTCCAAAACACAAACAAACAACATCTTTAACCTTCTTTTCTTTTTATTTCTCCATCAACACTCTTAGAGCAAACATCACATCTCTCTTTGTGCCCATGAAACCCAATACTGCTGATCACTAATTATCCTCTCCCTTCTTCTTAGCTTCTCCACTAGTCTTTCCTATAATCAAGCTGTGACTGATCAGTCAGTTTTATCCCCTCTACCTCAGCTCAGCACACTGCACATCACCTTTTAAAATAAAAATACCAAAGCATCCTGTGACTTCTTTCCATTTTTTTATTAAACAATCTATTAAAAAACTCCACTGCCATTTATCCTAACCACCTCCATGCTTCCACTGGTATGTCAACTACCTCCTTGCTGCTTTGCTTTCTGATCCCTATCCATCATCATTCATCCTCTCTCTCTCTCTCTTCTCTTCTTCATTCATCAGCCCCCCTCAAACTTTTCCCATCTCCACTCATACTCTCTCCACTCTTGTGATGTATTTTCCTCACTATCCTTTATCACCCTTACCTGCTGTACATCTTTCCCAGCTCAGTCCCTCTGTCTAGCCAATTGCTACAGGTCCTTTTCTCCCTCTTTAGTGTACAGCCTTTCATACAACTCTCCATATGCCTTACCCTTAGCCTTCGCCACCTGTCTCTCTTTGCCATGCTCCTCATCTCTTTATACTCTTGTCTACTTTCTTCATCGCTCTGACAATCCCACTTCTTCACCAGCCTCTTCCTCTGTATACTCTCCTGTACTTCCTCATTCCACCACCAGTTATCCTTGTCCTCCTTCCTTTGGTCAGATGTCACACCAAGCACCTTTCTAGCTGTCTCCCTTACCATCTTTGCTGTAGTTACCCAGCTATTCGGTAACTCTTCACTGCTCCCCAGTACCTGTTTTAACTCTTCTCTGAACTCCACCTCACAAACACCCTTTTTCAACTTCCACTATTTGATCCTTGGCACTGCTCTCGCACTTGTCCTCCTCTTCTTGATCACCAACGTCATCCTACAGACCACCATTCTGTGCTGCCTAACTACACTTTCCCCTTTCGCCACTTTACAGTCTCCAATCTCCTTCAGACTGGCCTTCCTGCATAGGATATAATCCACCTGTGTGCATCTTCCTCCACTCTTGTACGTCACCCTATGCTCCTCCCTCTTCTTAAAATACGTATTCACCACAGCCATGTCCATCCTTTTCACAAAATGCTCTACCATCTGATCTTCTGCATTCCTCTCCTTAACACCATACCTGCCCATCACCTCCTCATCCCATCTGTTCCCTTCACCAACATGCCCATTGAAATCTGCTCCAATCACCAGTCTCTAGCTCTTGGGTAAACTCACCACCACTTCATCCAACTCACTCCAAAATTTCTCTTTCTTATCCATTACATACCCAACTTGTGGAGTGTATGCACTAACAATATTCATTATTACACCATCAATTTCCAGCTTCATAAACATCACTCTATCTGATTCTTTTCACCTCCAAAACACACTTGGCATACTGTTCCTTCAGGATAACCCCTACCCTATTTCTCCTCCTATTCACACCATGATAGAACAATTTGAACATGCCTCCTATACACCTGGCCTTACTCCCCTTCCATCTGGTCTCTTGCACACACAATATATCATCCTTCCTTCTCTCCATCATATCAGCTAACTCTCTCCCTATACCAGTCATACTGCCAACATGCAAAGTTCCTACCCTTACTACTACACTCCTAACCTTCTTCCTGTCTTTCTCCTTTCGGCATGCCTTCCTCCTCTTCTTCTCCTTCGGCCAACAGTAGCCCAATTTCCGCCAGCACCCTGTTGGCTAACAGTACTGGTGGTAGTTATTGTTAACCCGGGCCTCGACCGATCCAGTATCGATATCTGTATTGTTGTCTGCATATGTTATTTGGCAGAGGTTTTACACCGGATACCCTTCCTGACATAACCCTCCCCATTTATCTGGGCTTGGGACCAGCACGAAGAAATGCACTGGCTTGTGCATACCCAGTGGCTGGGTTTCAGCATGTGAGGCTATCTTGGCCTTGCTGGGCCCAATTAGTCCTCTTAGTTTCCAATTTAGTTTAAATAGAGAGCTCTTATCATTATGGAAGTTGCTTTTCCCCATTTTAGCCATGCCTTTTTTCCTTTTGTTATATATCATATTAAGGTTAGGATTCCACCAGTATGGTTTGCTTTTGAAGTTTTGGGGTTATTTCTAGTAGGTACACCATCCTCTTGGCATCCATTCACCTGATTGTAGAGGGTCTCTGTGAAAAACGTTATATAGGTTGTTGTAAACTAGGGATTAGGAGCGGAACTGAATTCTGACAAAATCTTGCTTAGCTGAATTTAATTTGCTTTGGAATAGTTCTTAACTGTCTCTGGGGTTTTCCACTAGACTTAGATTGTTTTAAGATTTGATAACAATACTGTTTAATGCACAAGCTAGCTGCTCTAAGCTAGTGTCTGCACAATGGCTTAGTTTTACCCACACTAAATTACAGGTTTCATTTATAAGGTTCATTTTATAGATAAAAATTACTTTACAGCAATACTGGCTTGCTGGGTGGGCACTTAGAATTATGTAAATGTGGAAACAGTGGGTGAGAAAAGTACATAAATAGTTTACACAACAAACAATATCAATGAAAAAGGGGATTGTCGCTCATCTGGTCTGGTCAGGATAAAACAGACCAACATCTGTGGGTTCAGTTTAAGCAGCTTTTTTACACAGAAACACATCAGAAATGAGGCTTTGTAACTTAAACTTAAATACATTTATAAATAGACTGACTACTACACTCAAACATGTTACCACTCTTGCTGCTCTCTCAAAATGGCACTGCTGCCTGCATGTGCTCTCTATTTATAGGCACGTGCTTAGATCCGGAAATGCTTCTTAAAGGTATATACACACGCTGTGATTGACATCCTCCATCTTTGAGAAATAGTCCATATACGAAATGACAGTATTCAATGACATGCAATTTACAGAATTGATCTTTTGACGTGCAGTTATACAGTACTAATTATCTGACAAGCAAGCATACAAAATCAGACACATATAAAACAATCACGTCCAGGTTGCTGTATATTTTACACTAGGTCTGGAAACGTGACCCGATCATGTAATTTAAAAGTCAGAATTGGATCTAGCAACGGAGACCATCTTCAAAGAATGTTCAACTTTGGGGACATCTAGGACATCATCAGGAATGGGAATGGATAGTGAGGCATGTTTTTCAGTACGAACATTGTCAGGGTTGCTCTGAGATCTAGAGTCTGTATCACAGGTATGATGCTGGGATATCACTTCTGATACAGGAAGAAGATGTCTCCAGTTTCTCCTGTACTCTGTACTCTCAGATTCCACTAAGTAGGATTTTGCCTCGGTACATATTCCTCTCACTTGACCAACTCGATCAAAGCCTTTCACTATTTGCATACTCACTGTCCCTCCTTCTTTTAATGGAAGAAGAAATCTGCTCATTTTATCATAGCTGGACTTCTGAGAAAACCACTTCTTAAAAAGTTGGGCTTTGATTGCTCTGTTGTTTATAGCATTAGGCACCAACAAACTAGAACTAAAAGGCAAGGTTGTTCTGGTTTGCCTAGATAGAAGTCAAGTTGGTTGTCATTGGGTATATTTCTGAGATTGAGTAAATTCAAGAAGATATTAATATTGTCATGCTTTGACTTCTCCAGTAATTGTTTTGCACTCTGTACTGCACATTCAGCAAGGCCGTTTGACTGTGGATATTCAGGACTGCTAGTAACATGAATAAAGTCCCACTCTTTAGCAAATCTCTGAAATAATTGACTGGTAAATTGAAAACCATTGTCAGAAACAATTTTGTGTGGACTACAATGGACTGTAAAATTACGTTTCATCTTAGTAATAACAGCACTGGACGTTAGGTTAGGTAGCAAATCGATTTCAAACCAGTTCGAATAAGAGTCTGCCAGCACTAAGTAATGCTGATTGTTCCACTCAAATATGTCTGTTGCTACTGTTGACCAAGGTAGTTCAGGAATCTGGCTTATCTGAAGTGGCTCTTTTTGCAAATGTGGCTTAGTACTGTTACACTCTGAACAAGAAGAAAGCACTTTATTAATGTCTTTTGCTAGAGAAGGCCAAAATTATTTTGGTAGAATTGGAACCTGTGTGGCCATGATGCAAAATCTGAATGTATTCACATTGTAAGGAAGTAGGAACAACAACTTCTGGACCTTTAAAAATGATACCATCTTCCATCAGCATCTCATCTCTGCACTTCTGGCGGTACTCAGGATTGCCATCCTACATTGATGAAGTGGGGATTTTTTGCAAAATTGGATCTGTCTTTGTATGATCTTTCAGCTCATAAAGTCTTGTGGTAGAAATTATGCACTTCCTTGACATCAAAGTCAAAATTCTCTGTGTCAAGCTGTTCCCTGGTATTTCTGTTTGATCTGGATAAGGTATCAGCCAGATAAAGAAGTTTACCTTATGTATAGACCATTTTGAAATTATACTTTTGCAATTTGAGCATCATTCTTTGTGGTCTTGCTGGAGCAGAATACATAGGCTTCTTTAAAATAGTGACTAGATGTTGATGGTCAGTTTCTGTCTACATAGCTCAGCCATAAATATAATCACGGAAATTCGAACATATGAACACAATTGCCAAAAGTTCCTTCACAATTTGAGCATATTGCATCTCAGCTTGGGTAAGGGTTCCAGATGCATAGGCAACAGGTCTGTCCTCTTGAAGAACAACTGCACTAAGACTGAAGCATCACAGGAAATAACTACTGGTTTGTGGACATCATAGTATCTTAATGTAGGAGGATTAGCAATTTGCTGTTTGAGGTTATTAAATGCTCTCTGGTGTTGTTCTAACCATGACCATGCAAAATTTTGTGTGTCAGCTCTCTCAAAAGTGCTGGTAACTCACTAAAGTCAGAGATAAATCTGCCCAAATAGTTAACCATACCAAGAAAATACTGTAGAGCTTAAACATTGTCTAGAGCTGGCATCTCAAGAATGGCTCCCTGTTTAAAAAGGATCTGGTCGTAAGCCTGTACTGATAAATAAATGACCCACATAAGTAACTTCTGGTAGCCTGAATTTGTATTTCAGAGGACTGAGCTTTAAATTCACTTCATGTGCTCTGTCCAGAACTTTCCTGAGGTTTCTGTCATGCTCTACTTCACCATTACCTCCAACCAGTAAATCATCAACTATTATTGCACACAGATAGCATGAAAAAAATTGCTCCATTGCATGCTGAAAGGCTTCACTGGCAGAATTTATTCCAAAAGGCATCCTGAGGAATCTGTATCTACAAAATGGGATACTGAATATAGTCAATAGTGAAGATTTGTGATCAAGCATCACTTGTCAAAAGGAACCTTTTGCATCTAAGACAGAAAAAAATAGAGGCATTTGGCATGAGGGTTGCAATCTCCTCGACTGAACACATAGGATGATGAGGTCTTTTAATGCCTTGTTCAAGTCTCTTGGGTCAATGCATATTTTGATTTCATCTGAATTTTTCTTATGAGCAGCTATCATGAACAGCACCCACTCAGTTGGTTCTGTGACTGGACAAATTGCACCTTGCTGTACCATTTTGTCTAATTGGACCTTGACTTTGTCCTGCATAGCTATTGAAACTCTTCTTGCTGGTCTGACCACTTGACTGACCTCTGGGTCTACTTTCATGGAGCACATAACTGGAGGTTTACCTAGCCTGTCATTGAAAACATCAGCATACTCTTAGAAAATAGAGTCACTGAAGCTGGAACTGGGACATGTGCTTACATGATGGACTTCTTTGGTAAAAGAAAGCAGTTTCATTCTCAAACTGTCTCTGAGAACTAATAATGATTGCACAGGTCTTCAGACTACATACAATTTCAAGCTGTAACCATTTCCAGCTGAATAGCATGAAAACACTAAGGAACTTTCAGTTTGAATCTCTTCACCTCCATAAGCAACCAGCTTTGCACAATTGACCAAATTAAGTTGGTAACCAGCCCTCACTTTAGCAAATATTTCTGCTGACATTATATTACACTTTGAATCATTGTCTACTTTGAGCTCTGTGGGTTTACCATTGATCAGGACATTACAAAATACTTCATTCTTTGCCAATAACTCTACTGCATTAACCATTTCACTGACCACTGATACACCATCTACATAGAAAGTAGGGCTGCAGCTCTAAATTATCAACTTGCCTTCCTGCATGACCTTTCTTAATAAATGAATGAGGCTTGCTTGATTTACAAATCTTTTGAAAATTATTCAGTTTTTTACACTTGTGGCATTGCTGATCAAATGCTAAGCACTTCTCTCTTTTAGATTCATAATTGGCACAACAATTACAACAGTTAATAAGACTTGACCCTGGTTTTGCTGACTCATTCTTATACTGCACTGAGCATGCCCTTTTTACTGAGCTAGTCTTGGGACTTGCAATAAAGCTACAGGTTCTCCCTGCCAGTCCTGCAGGGTTTGCAGCTGCCATGTACTTAGGCCTATTTCTGCTTGCCATGTGTTGCATGCTGTCTACATCTTCTCTAGAGGCTATTGAAACCATGTTCTTATCACTTGCAAGCATATTTGTGTGCCTTTCTATGAGCTCTTGGATTTGACAAATCTCTGTGGCTTTGCTTAACATTAAATCACTCATGAAGCAAAATCTTTCTCACTGCAGCACTATTAACACCTCACAAAAGCCTGTCCTTTATTGACTCATCTTTCAAGTCACCAAATCTGCACATTTTGGCTTTATTTCCAAAGTCAGTTATATAAGCTGCAAAAGTTTCACCTGGCTTTTGGTCTTTTGTATAAAACAAGTGCCTCTCTAATGTAACATTTGTCTGGGGGTTGCACATTTCTCTAAATTTACATTTCAAGCACTCAGGGTCTTCCTTTGATTCAGCCGGTACCACAGTATGACAGATTGCCCCTTCTCCTGCATATACTTCTGGTGCATACACAAATGAATGTGCTCTTTCAATAGCCTCTGACCCAGCTAAGTTAAGCAAAATGAATGCTCTTGTATGTGCATCTTTGTCAGAAAAAACTGCTTGTTTGAAAATATTGTATTCTTGCTTGAATACTCTCCAATTCTCTCCTATATTATGATCAAGCACAAGTGGACCTGGTTTGTGAAATGCCTCTGCCATCTCAACACACTAGTGAAAGTGCTTGAAATTATGTATGGACATACACACATAAATATATATGCCAGAACTTTATGTCAGCACTTGTAATTATACCCAATAGTACAACAAACTCTTTGAAATAACTGTACTTTGCCTAATAAGTCTCAGTATCACAAGAATGCTTTGAAATCACTGCACTTTGCAAATAAACTGTACACAATGGAAAAAGCTCAGAGTACAAAACACTTTGAGATGAATGCACTTATAAATAAACTGTACACAGCACAAAACCCTACAAAATGTCTGTACTTTGCAAAATAACTCTGCACAGTGTAAGAAACACCCTGAAATGCTGGCACTCTGCGAATAAATGCACACAGCACAAGAAACTTTTCGAAATGGCTGTACTTTGACTGGACTTTGCAATATAGCTGTACCTTGCACATAGCAAATTCTTTGAAATAATTGACCGTAACAAAGCACACACTCTGCAAACACTTTGGACACTCTGAGATACTTTGAACAACTCTAGTTATGTTTTGAATGGCTTTGGTCAATGTTAAATAGTAGTTTGTGCCCAAACACAGTCTTTTTACTAAAAAAACATGCAGTTGCTTTGCTCTTTAAGCTTAGTTTGCCCTTTAGTGTACTCATTATGCCTTTTTAATCTCTTATCACGCTCATTATACTTTTCTTGTGCCTGTTGTACTCTAAACATCCTCGTTATGCAAGCCAAAGATAATACTCAGCCCCACATGAATATCTCTGCTAGTTTTAGCAAATATCGTGGTTTCAAATATTTCATTTAATTAATAATGCATTTTGTGTCTTTTGTTTGATTGATAATATGTTTTGTGCTACTGATTTGATTAATAATCTGTTTTGTGTCTTATAAATGCTCCGTTTCATTTTCTTTGCCAAGTAAATCATTTGTGCAGTTTTCTTTACTTTAATTTCATTTCTTGCCATTTTCATTTGTCTGAGATCTGTTTTACTCAACCTGCTTAGTCTGCCTTCACCTTCAACTCTGCACCTCATGGCTTGTATAAGTTGTTCTTCTAATCCCGGTTCTGACACCATGTCGCTTGTCTGGTCAGTATAAAACAGACGTACATACATGGGTTCAGTTCAAGCAGCTTTATTACATGCAAACACATCAGAAATGAGGCTTTGTAACTTAAACTTAAATAAACTTATAAACAGACTGATTACTACACTCATACATGTTAACACTCTGACTGTTTTCTAAAAAAATGATACTGCTGACTGCATGTGCTTGCTAATTATATGCACATGTTTAAATCTGGAAATGCTTCTTAAAGGTGCATGCACATGCTCTGATCTACAGGGAGGGAGAGGGAGGGAGTTTGGAAGCCAAATTACCTTAAGGAGTGGAAGCCAGAGACATAAGCTTTTAAAAATACATGAGGAAAAAGGAGGGAGGGTTGGGGAAAATTCAAGCTGCAAGAAGCAGATTTCCTAGAGAGGGATTACATCAAACAAAGCCAGTATTGGAGCTTCAATTTCAGAAAATTTAGCTTGATGTGTCAGTGGATGCTGGAGTAGACAAAAAGAACAGAGAAACAAACAGTAGTGAAGTAAACAGAAAAGCATTGGAATCCGTAGTTAAGCACATAAATGATACGCGGAATATAAGACTCTAGCCATAAAACTGGAATATAAGCAGCTAAAAGTACTGAGGCAGACATCCTGGTGCAGAATTCCCAATACTGCCATTACTGCAATCCCTCCACAAACTAAGGCACCAGACTCTGCAGAAACTTACCAGTAACACTATTTATGGAAAAAAATATGCAGAAATGACTAAATGAGGCTCAAATCTGGCAGCAGTTCACAATTCCACCAGAACTGTGAATGAAACTACAAGATTAAGGCCCCAAAAGTATTCAAAATACGAATAGCTAGAATTAAAAGTAATTCTACTTATGGAGAAATACAGCACAACATATAAATGATGCAAAAATCCTGCAGTAATACATAATCTTCCCACAGCTGCAAATAAAGCTGCAAGACTAAGGTCCCACAGCAAACTAAAAAAAGTATAAACAGATAAATTGTTTTATAAATATGGAAAAAAGTTGAAAAGTACAAATTATCACACAGTTCACTGTCAGTGCAACTTTAAACATTTAAGCAGAAGTTATATAAAACTTTTTTCTTTCCTTTTGATGAAAAGCTTGTTTTTCACACTTCAGGGCTTTCTTCATCTCTCAGAATCTTGACCCTGGGTAGGTATAGCAATGTGCTATTTGCAGCAGACTTGCTAGCGAGGGATCTAATCAAATAAAGCCAGTATTAGAGCTATAGTTCTTTGGTTAGAATTTCAGGAACATTAGCTTTATGTCTCAGTGGGTGCTGAGGCAGACATAAAGAACAGGGGATGAACAATAGCAAAGTAAACAGAAAGGCACTGGAAAGCAACTTTAAGCAGATAAGCAATAATCTAAATACAAGATTCTTGCAGCAAAACTGGAATACAATCTGCTGTAAAAGTACAGCATCACAAATCTTGTATCAGAATTTAAAATACTGCCACTATTGGAGTCCTACCATAACCCAAGGCACCAGCTTATACAGAAATGTACTAAGGATGCTATTTATGAAAAATATGTTGTAAGAAATGACTAAATGAGGCTCAAATTTGGCAGTAGTTTATAATTCTGCCACCAATGTGAATGAAACTACAAGATTAAGGCCCTGGACAGAAGTCAAAATGCAAACAGCTAGCTTTTACAAGTTTATTCTACTTATGGAGATAGAAGTGCAGTATAATGTATAAACAATGTTAACATCTTACAGTAATACACAATCTGACCATAACTGAAAATGAAGCTACAATACTAACATTCCAAAACATTGCAAAACATGCAAACAGGTAACTTTTTTTTGCTAATACATTGAAAAAAGCTAAAAAGTACAATTACAACTTAAAATATTTAAGAAGTTAATTAAAAGCTTTTGTTCTTCCCATGTGAAGAAAACTTCCAAGGTCTTGAAAAATGATCCTGGGTGGATGTAGCCGTCTGTTAATATATAGCAGACTTGTTATAGAAGGAACCAGTCAACTAAAGCCAATATTGGCATTCTAGCTCTATTGTTAGAATTACAGAAATTTTGGCTGATGACTTAGCAAGGACTGGGACATGAAGAATTAAATACTGCCTTCTGTTAGTTTCTTGCTGTTACTTGCATTTACATGCATGCATACCACAGTATATTTAACTATTTATTGTGACCAGCTAGTCTTATTACTGTATTGCACTAAGTACAATAAATACACTGAGACAAACTGCTTCAGTTAATATGCATTTACTATTACATTTTCTTTTTGGATCTACAAGCATGCAACACAGATGCTGTCAGCTCTCTATGGCAAATTCCCAAAGCTTGTTTATACACACTCATATTTATACCAAAAAGTCTGATATTTTTTCTCAGTCTGATGTATTACAATCTTCCTTTGTATAACACTTTTCTTTGTTCTTCTAATTTATGATTTGTCCTTGATTCCAAGGAAACTCAGTCTTGCATTATCTGAAATGTGGTATTCCAGCACTACCTGAAACTTGATGTTCCAAATTTATCTTGCTTGATGTTACATCTCTTTACTTTGTTGATGTCCTTCCAGCTGCCATCTGCGCAGTTATTTTTACAGACTTTGTTTCTCAATAACATACTCCTTTATATGGATGCCAATATCTAATTAAGCTATATATGCTTGCCTGCACACTTACAATTTTTTTGCATTTTATACTATTCCTAAATTAACCCTTTTTATTCAAATCACTCTTGCAGCTTTTTATTCAAGCTAATAATCATGCTAGCAACAGTTTTGAAAAGACAGTGAATACTATTATTCTTTCAGTTCCCCGTTATTTTATTTTTTTGAGGAACAGACTAAACTTCAGTTAAAGAAATGACTGCATTTGTTTCATTAGCATTATCATTTACAGCATTTACCACTTTACTCATATTTACAAGTATAACTTGTTGAGTTATTGCAGCATTTTGTAACCTGCAGCATATAAAACAATTTCAAGCTGTCATTATTATTAGGACCTCCAAAACTACCAACACAGGATGTATTAAATAATTTAGCAATCTGGTCCCAGATGAAAACCATCCTCTGAATATGTCCCACCAATTATGGGCAGTGTCAGCTTCTGTTTTTGTTTTTTACTATTAACACTAGGTTATTTGAAACCACACATACAAACTGTGGTGCCAGTTTTATAAACATTTTGAAATTTGAAGGCAATATTGTCCATTTATACTAAATTGTAATCTATCTATCAAAGATACTTCTAATTGTTGTTGTTGTTTGTCTTTTGGCTTTTCCCGGTTAGGGGTCACCACAGCAGAAATCCGGTCCACTAATGATTGGCAGTCGATTTTCACGAATGCCGAGGTGCCAGCTCGATGTCCAACTTTCAGCGAAGGCATGCCCATTTACACATGTCTTTCGAACGCCCAACAAACTGCAGTGAAGAACATGCAAACTCCACACAGAAGGCACTCCCTGCACTCCAGCTGAGAATCGAATGGGAGAACCTCTTGCTGTGAGGCAACAACTCTACCGCTGCACCACCGCGGATTACATCAAAGATAAAAATACTTGTAATGACTTACTAAAAAGTAAGATTTCCTTGTGCTTATAAGTGTACTATCTGTGAGATATCTTGGTCTGCTAGTTTTTATACCAAGCTCTTTTAAATCTGCAGTTGGTATCTTTAAAACATGGAAATGTAATATTGAAGTACAATATTGTTTTTTGATATTGTTGTCCCATCATAGTACAAGTGGATGGTATTTTTACCATTTGATCTGTATGAAGTATTGGACTGTTACCCAAAATGGTAAGTATTTTAACCCATGGTCTTTTTGTATTACTGTGTTGTTTATACAAATAAACAGAGTATTGGTAGAAATCATAATTTTTCCCCCCTGCTGAGTTTATTCTTATTTTTGTGTTATTGTCTACACACTGTGACATTTTTGCATGATGTCTTTCCTTGTCAGAAATGTTACATTTTTGAGGTAATGTACAGTATGTAATAGAGATAGAGCTGTTTATTGAAATGCTTATGTCAGTCTTTGATTTTTGTCTCTACTATTATGTATGCCTGACCTTGTTCAGCTAACCATGCTGTTATATTTGTGTTAAATGTTATCTTCCCAAAGGTACATGCTGTATGCGTTTTACAACTGAAATTGTCTTGTGTTCTATTTTGTGTATCATTTTCCTAAGTTTTATTCATGAAATATTGTAATTCCCTCTGTTTTGATGTTCAGAATGATGCAAATGAAATGCAGATGCTGGTGTTGAATGCTGCGTGCCTTGTCTCGCAGCTGCATTTTTATCTATAGACCTTGAAACATGTTTCAGATACTGAACATTTAGCTTGTCTCAAGCTGTACCAGAATATATGTATGCTAGAAAACAGAAATATATGTATTTAACTAACTATATTATTTCTACATATATTATAGCAACAGATGTGTATATGCATCTAACTAGCAAATAGATGTGCACATGCATTTATACATTTTTAAACCTATCACTGTATAAACTCCCTCTGTTTTATTTTAAATCCAAAACTGTCTATATTAGTATGTACTTTTTAGTCAAGTTGTACTGCTATAAACTAGAAACACATTGGGAAACAAAACCTTTAGTTTTCTTTTAATACAGCAAGTTAACACAATTTAATATTGTTAACACAATGATGACAACCATTACTGTTAGAAGTGGATGAATCTGAATTTGACTCTATACAGTGATGTTCTATACAGTAATTTATTGACAATGTTTGAGGATTTTATTGCAAAAGAATTGCAGTCTTGTTTTTTGAAAAAAAAACACATATGTCACAAATGTCAAGCTTTGACTTGTTACTTTATTTACATAGATAAAGTATTTACTATATATACTGTACAGAATACACTTGCTTGTACAGATTGTTTTTGCATTTGTACATACATAGCTGTAATGTACACTCAGTCCAGTTTACAATCTTAGCATTAAACTGAAGCCTGCTAATTACATTACTTGAAAGTTTAAAATGTATTTTTGGTATTACCACTTTGCCCCCTTATTTTAGTCCCTTTTGTAGTACTGTTTACACAGTTAGTGTAAAATTGAAAGCATGCCCTTCCCCCTGTAGTACACATCATTTTATTGCAGTATGGTTTATTTGCTTTATGCTGTGAGAAATGAATATATGCTTGCCCTTTTGCCTGTTACCTAGATTGTGACACTTTGGTTTTACATATTTGCTTTTTTTTGGCCATTTTCAAAAACAATAAATATGTTTATAAAGTGTTGCTGTTGCCTATACTGTCAAAGTTGTAATAGGAATCACTTTTACCCATTTTGAAAAGATGTTTACTGTTACTTGTAGCTATCTGTACCATCCCTTTATGTAAAGGGACCTGCATAATTTAACTGCATACTATATCCCGTGTACTGACTGTACTTGTAGTATTTACTTGCAAATGTTTTGTTCTTTTTGCTTAATGCTGCACGTGAATACCCATAATGCTTTAGAAAAACTTAAGCCATTTGGCCTGGCAACCGGTCTTGTTTCCTTGACCTTATAAATTTCAGTACCAGTAACATTTTATGTTATGCAACATTCCTTGTAAATACCCATTCCAACCTGGAAAGATGTGAGTTTATATTATGTCCTATTTTTCTTTCTGCACATTCCAGACACTTAACCCATAACTCCTTTAGCACTTACTCATTTGTTACTTCAGTCATTTGTTAATATACTTGCAATTTGGTATTAGAATGCAGTTGTAAAACTCCCAGAATTATAATAAACATTTGTAATTTGCCTAACTATGCATAATATTGCTTTTGAATACTGTTTTTGCTGGAGTCCTTGCTATTTTTGATGCTATTATACAATTGTAAAATATCGTTAAGAAACAAAAGAGATATTGGCTTAACTAACACATGCTTAAAACAGATATATTTACATGATTTACATTTGCTGCCATTTGCCTTTTGCTGCAGTTTAGATGAAAAGAAAGTACATGAATGTCAGTCTTGTGACATCATGTCTTTACTGCATTTAACTACTTTCATTTGATTTCTATGCCCTAGAACTGTTGTGTTAATTGAAATGGTTTGAAAATCACCATTTAAGTGCCTTGCTTTAACTGAATGAAAGTTTGTGCTGTGTATGCTTAACCATTTTTGAAAGGTAGAATAGTATGTCATAAATTATTTTGTATCAGCATAGTTAACTGCTGTTGCTTTAACTCTTTGCTAACCAGATTGTGTTTGTCAGTATTCAGTTTTACTGATTTTAAAGCTCTTATGCAGTTTTGAAAAAGTGTTTGCATAAATTGTCTGAACTTTTTGAACTCACTCTGCCTCTAAGAAGTTTATTATAGCAATAACCCACATCTGGGTGTGGGTAATGCTGGATTTACCCACGGTTGGCGTGGTTTGGTCATGAGGGCGAAGTGAATATTACCAATACATCGGATTATACACTAGGTTCCTGGACGACATGTTTATTTTATGGAAAGGTCCAGAAGAGAAGATACAAGAGTTCTTAGAGTACCTTAATAACACCACGGAATTCCTCAAATTTACCTACCAGTATGACAAAGTGGAATAGCATATCTGGACACTTGGATTAGTACTACAGGACAAGGGTTTGAGTCTAGAATATACAGAAAACCCACGTTTTCAAATGACTACATACATTACAGCAGTTGTCATCCTGGCCACATCTTTCGTAATGTAGTTAAAGGCCAATGCATAAGGATAGCCAGAATGTCATCGACTAAGGAGATTATGCAAAGTGAATTAGATACTCTTTTTAAGTTATTTTTAGATAGAGGTTACCCTAAACATATGTTGATCAACATTCGTCTTATGTTAAGAAAGAATGGGTAGTAAATATGTACCACTACTGGGTACAGGCAGTATGGTGAGTACTAAAGTCCAAATAGACCGAGATAATAGAGTATGCATCATCAGGTTTAACCCTATACCAACATTATGACAGAAATTTTAAAGAAACATTGGGACATAATTACTAGTAATGTACCTATTGAAACATACTAGGTACAAAACCCTCTATAGTATATAAAACAGGTTTGAATTTAAAAGAATAATAGAGACTAAGTAAAAGGCCTACACAGGAAACAGTAGGAAGGGCACTACGAGTTGTGGTGCATGTAGTCAGTGTAAATATATTAACACAAAATGTAGGATGAGACTTAAGAATATTGTGAAATCTGTAGTATACCCTAAGAAGGGTAATTGCAATACAGCGTTGTGTATATTGCTGAGTGTGAGAAATGCGTATACTATATAGGAAAGACTGAGAGGAAATTCAAAACTCGTATATACGAGCACCTGTATAGTATTAGGAAAGGAGATACTAAGAACGCTCTAAGTAGACACATTATAGAAAAGGGAAGTGAACATAGTTTTAAATTTGCTATTATAGACCAGGTAGAGGTAAATGACAGAGGAGGAAATTGGAAAATATATTTAGCTTGGTTAGAAAGTAAGTGGCAGATATGTTTAGATGCCACATCCCCCCGGGTATAAATGACCATATAAGTATCAAGCCTTTTTTGGCGTTAGAGTAAGGGAATTTCATCAGCCGAGTACATTTTATATATATATTTTATACATTAACACACAATATATATTTTTACTTATTTATATTTATTTACTATGAATTTATAAATTAAAAATTTTAGCATAGGGTAGATAGTATAAGGGACCCAATAATGAAATGTATTATGCACTGTATAAAAGCACTTTAGTACTAGTATATAGTACATTTTATGACAGTGGTTAATATACATATTTTGTGACTTTTATTGTATTTTTATTCTCAACAAATGTTAATTGAGTGATTTTGTTTTTAATTAACAATTTTGTTTTTAACCAATTATGTAATTAACTTTTTGGCGCCAAAAATTTGTGTATATAAAGGAAGTGACATGTTAGGGGAAATGGTTCTGAAGAAATCTGGTAAATGCAGATGAAAGCGCTCAACCATTCTTACTAGATGTACTTTGTGGTGCTGGCAGTTATCGAATAAAGTTGTGTGACAAAAAGCAACAGGCGAGTTTGCTTCTGATTCAGTCTCGAGTCCATTTCTTTGCTGCATTCTAAGAGTTATTGTTGTTTTGTTCCACTTTGGTTACTTGTTATTTGAAATGGTTTGAAAATCACCATTTAACTGCCTTGCTTAAACTGAATAAAAGTTTGTGCTGTGTACCCTTAACCATTTTCGAAAGGTAGAATAGTACATCGTAAATTATTTTGTATCAGCATAGTTAACTGCTGTTGCTTTAACTCTTTACTAACCAGATTATATTTGTCAGTGTTCTGTTCTGCTGACTTTAAAGCTCTTATGCACTTTTGAAAAAGTGTTTGCATATGTTTTCTGAACTTTTTGAACTCACTCTGACTGTGTCTTAGAAGTTTATTCAATCTTTTTGTCAGTTCACCATGAACCTCATCTATGTTTTTATATTTTTTGTAATGTGCAGTGGTTTTATGCCACTTTTGTCTAGCAAGATGTACAGAAGATTCTGTAAATAACTGACTTGACTGATATTGTAACTCTGAAATTAACATTTTACATGTGGTGACAGGACATAATGCATCTGGTTGTTTACCATTACTTTTATGATAATGTACACAGAAAGCAGTTTCATATGACTTGCACAATAAATATTTACTGTCATACCAATGATGTTGTTGTTTAAGATACCAGTTAAACATATTGCATTTACATAAAGCATTGACATTAACTTTACCTAGTAAAGTACTACATGTGCTACAGTTATGTTTATACCAATCATTAAATCCTGACCACACATGTGCTGGACTATTATTGCTGTCTACCTGAAAGGTAGTCTTACACTGTACACATTTGTGTTTCATGGCATTCATGCTGTTGAATGAGAAACAAAAAGAAAATGATCAGTTTATGTGTAGAAGGTGGCCAAGTCTTCCATCGAGAAAATGTGGAAAGTCCCTCGTTGATACTCCCAAAAGGTGGTCAACCAGAGTGGGCAGATTCAGCTGTGTGAATGTACAGGACCTGTGGAATTTGCAGAGATGCACTGTTCTGCTACTGGATACTGTGCAGAAGAAGAAGCAAATGTTTGCACTGCAACTGGATGTACTAACTGAATGAAATGAAAAAGAAGCTGTAGTTGTCACAATAAGAAACTATTCGGTCTGTCAACTGTGGCTCACAGTTGAATTATATACTGCCTTCTGTTGGTTTCTTGCTGTTACTTGCATTTACATGCATGCATACCACAGTATATTTAACTATTTATTGTGACCAACTAGTCTTATTACTGTATTGTACTAAGTACAATAAATACACTGAGACAAACTGCTTCAATTAATATGCATTTACTATTACATTTTCATTTTGGATCTACAAGCATGCAACACAGATGCTGTAAGCTCTTTATGGCAAATTCCCAAAGCTTGTTTAAACACACTCATATTTATTCCAAAAAGTCTGATATTTTTTCTCAGTCTGATGTATTACAATCTTCCTTTGTATAACACTTTTCGTTGTTCTTCGAATTTATGATTCGTCCTTGATTCCAAGAAAACTCAGTCTTGCATTGTCTGAAACATGGTGTTCCAGCACTATCTGAAACCTGATCTTCCAATTTTATCTTGCTTGATGTTACATCTCTTTACTTTGTTGATGTCCTTCCAGCTGCCATCTGCAGTTATTTCTACATACTTTGTTTCTCAATAACATACTCCTTTATATGGATGCCAATATCTAATTAAGCTATATATGCTTGCCAGCACACTTACAATTTTTTTGCATTTTATACTATTCCTAAATTAATCCTTTATATTTCATATCACTCTTGCTGCTTTTTATTCAAGCTAATAATCATGCTAGCAACAGTTTTGAAAAGACAGTGAATACTATTATTCTTTCAGGGCAGACAGAACAGGAGAAAAATAATAAAGATAAATATAAAGGCACTGTAGTCAAAAGTTTAGCAAGTAAATGATAAGCAAAATATAAGACTAGCAACAAAACTGGAATATAAGCAGCTTTAAAAGTACTGAAGCACAAATCCTGGAGCAGAATTAACAATACTGCTACTATTAGAATTCCACTAAACACAACAGCATTAGACTTTACAGAAATTTACCAGTAATACTGTTTATAGAACTATGTTACATTTTTTCTTATTGCGATGTTTCTCCTTCTGAACTCACCTGATGCTTACAATACTCCATTTCTGGTGCTTTCGGTTTTTTGCTTGACAGAAAGTTTAGAATTTTGTACAGGTTGTGCAGTGTTTTTTACCCTTTTATTGAGTTATTAATTCTCTTCATTTTGCTAGTAATTTCTATTCCCTGTTCTACAATACTTTCATTATGTAATGACACCTTTATTTCCTCATTTGTAACACTTTCATTTTTAAACGTTTTACTGTGAAATACCTCTGCTTTCCTTCTAGTAGTTCTAATCTGTATCTTTTTAAATGGTGTGGATTTTTCCCGTTTGTATCTTTATACGATTTAGTACATTTAGGACTTCATAAAATTATGCCTTAGCCTTTGTTGGATTCATACAGTCTTATGAATACATCTGGTGATTGCCCCATATTTGTAGGCTAGACATAGTTATAGTTGTAGGCTTGTCCTCTTGCATGTTTCTCTCTCTCCACAAAGGTAATGTAGTTAAAGGATTACCTTATTCCCATTGTCTCTGCAAATCTTTAAAACTGGGAAAATCTTTCCCTGTCAACATTTAATGTGATAAATTAGTAACTACAGCAACAGGATGAACTACCATTCCAAAGCTGGTTTACATTTCTAGTTCTGTAGTGGGATACTTTTTATCTCCAAGAATATGAACTACAGCAACTACTTTTTAGTAAAAGTCTTCTTTTTCAAACACACTGCAGCTTTATATGCTCAACAATACTGTCTGAGTCTGGAAGTCCATGCAACTCTCTACTTTCAACTAAGATATCACACTTAATTAATTTTGCAATAGCAAAATAACCAAAAGCTGTTTCAGCAGTTCTGGCTGACAATATATCAGATTCCATAAGCTTAGTAGTTTTAGTACTACGCATTTCAGTGGTTATGTTTTTCAGAGGAGGAACAGTGTTATTTCTCGAACAAAGTCTAGCTATGCGACTTCTTTTTCCACATTTAAAACAGAATTATGCCTACAGCTGTTATTTTCTGTTTGTTATCATGATTTGGTAGAGGCTTTACCATAAATTAAACTGTTCACTATTAAATGTAGTTTCACTGCATAGCCATCTCTTTACCAGTAGAACAAAAGTTTCAGCAGCCTTAGGGTCAGTTTAATCCATACTTTCTTAAGCTAACAGTAAAGGGTATTTTAACTTTATCAATGGCTAATACTGCTATCATTTATGTTTAGTTTACTGGCAGGATCTAACCATTGTATAAGTAGATGTTTTAAATCATGTGATTGAGAGCCTACCATTTTGTTAGGAGAAAATGCTCAGTTATGAAACTTAATGGGTTTATATCTTTGAGGTAACACCAGCTCAGACTAACAGTGTATTTTAAATATCATAAACCTGATGTTCAGTTCCTTCCATGTTCATGAAAACCTTTAAAGGTTTGCCAGTTAATTGGGCTGTGAGCATTCTATTGCAGTCAGTATGGTCCTATCCCTTCTAGTGGGCATACCATACTAATTACACAAGGTATGGCCTGCAGTCTTCCTCCTTGTTTATCTCATTATGTGAAGGAGCTGTCTTTAGTTTCACCATGGATGCAGCAGTTGCCATTATCCCCTGCAGAAACAAACAGAGGTAAATGTTCCATGGATATCCTTTGGTACAGACAGAAAAAAAACAGATGTACTATGTGAAACCTCCAGCCCAATCCATGTTATTTTCAATTGTGGAAAATTTTGCTCAGCTAATGGCATTTCAGGCAGAGAAAGCTATAATTCTGGATCACTTTTGGCATGGAAAAAATCATGTCAAATATGCCAACAGCAGCCAGCAATGTAGTTTAAAGTAATGCAGCAGAATTCATCAGTCAATTAAGTAATAAAGGTTAATTGAACAGAAAGAAAAATCATGGTGCAGACTCTTGTATATAGAGATGAATAAAAATAAGCTATATGAAAGATCTTTCCTAGTAGTTCCACAGACAGAAAAAAAGGCACATATTAGTTTTAAGAAAGACCAAATGTGTTTTAGACTACCTTTCTTCTTTTTGGATTCTTAATGGAAGATGTCCAGTTTTTTAGATTATTACAGAATATTGTCTCTTTTTCTGTAGCAAATAACCCAGAACCAATGTTCCAGACTCTCTGAATTGAGAGGTCAACTTCTTTGACCAGCAGGGCCATAGTCCTCTGTTTATTCACAATTATAGTGGATTATGTGTGAAAAATTATTGTGGTTAGCATCTCTGGATAATAAAAATGCAACTTTCAGTATTAAGTAAAAACTAGTTACAATATCTTGTTAAATTTCTCTTTTCATCAGTGTTATTTTCATTATGTCACTTTAATTTTACAACATTTTGACACAACAAGTGAGAACTGGTGCATTATGTTACAGTATATCTCTATCTACATTTATATGTATATCTACTTAAATATCATTGAAGTTACAGTAGACTTATCAGTTAACAGATTTTTTTATTACATACATAGTGTACCATATCAAATCTCTCTTTATTTTCAGTCACACACTTCTTTTTCTTTTTGGGTTTTGAATACTTTCATTTTCTCTCTTAGTGGTTCTTCTATTGTAACTTGACTTTCTCTATATGGACCTGTATTTCTATGTCTATGTAGTATTGTCTTTGAATCCATTCAGTTATGGATCTTAAATTAACACACTGAAATCTTCAATTGTTTTCAGATACAATGATTTTTATGTGCTGTATTTTTCATGTAATTATTGTGCATTTTGTCTCCTTATTATAATTCTAAGACATGCAATTGAGACTCTCAGAATATGGAAAAGAAAGTCCAAAAATACATGAGAACTGTAAATACTGAACATTACTGTTCTCCTTTAAAGTCAATTTTGCAGAGGATCAATCCACCCCCCAAAGTTATATATACTAAGTCTGAGACAGCCATACCTTGGAGAAAAAGGAATACTCTGAGAAATGGCAATCTTGCATTTAGTGTATGTAAGTCTACATTTTCAGTCATTATTTTTGCTTGTCTAAGACTTCCACTAATGAGTATTGAGATACCATACATTTAGTATAAATTTTCTATGAGGGATTTCTGGGTTTATAGCATTAGAATAAAAACGTATGACTCTTTTATCCTTGACTGTTCACCTAACTTGTCAACTTGTGTGGTTTATCGATTTTCAAGATTTTTATGGATTACTATTTTCTTTTGTCAGAGTGAGGCAGCTAAGAAGAAAACTTAACACTGTGGCACAGTTTTTGTCATCAAGAGTTTGCAATTGTTATTATCAGCCCTAGCCCTACTGCCTGTGCCAGGACTGATACATAATATAATAGTTTTATCTTGGCAAATTTTAGTAAACATATTCTACCACTTTATGGTACCCATCAAGGATTGAAGGTGAATGCATTTCAAATAACTTCCTTCACATTTTGTACTGATTTCTTCTTTTCTTCTTCTCCTCAGAAATTGTTCTTTCAGTTTCATTTCAACAAATGTTTAGTTTATGTTTACATACCTTGATGGGGATAGATCCCATTTCTAAGTCAGGTTATAAGTAAATATCATGAAATCAGTATTGCTTCAGTCTTTTATGCAAGCCACAAATGCACTTCTCAACACCTATAATGTACCCAGAATTGCATCTTTCTGGAGTTCATATATGGTTATATGTAATGAGAGTATATTTAAGTATGGTTATAAATTCTTGTTTAATAGTTGTGTTGCTACAGTTTTATGGGTATCTTCCACACTGCTTTCATTTCTACTTGCAGTTCCTTGCATTTTATGATCTTATGTCCCTGTATATGTACAATAATATAACAGCTAGGTGTAAAGATTTCAGTGATTAACACTGTGATACTGTCAGTCCAGCTATCTGGAATTTTGTAAATAATGATATGTCATTTGTGAATATTAATATGATTCATATGCTTGTCTTACAAATGTAAGAGACCTATATCTTATGTGTATATTAAACTACTGGTGTAGAAGTGTGTGTTGAACTGTATTTATATACTGAGCTTCAAGAATGTAACCACAGTGTACCCTACTGGAAGAAAACAGAAATGTATATAAACTATACACCTGTGCAAATCTATGTTTGCTAGTAGAAGCCAGTAGAAGCTGGAACATAGAGAGTTAACTTGCAAAACTTCAAGAAAATAAGTTGAAAAGTAAAGTGCTTTATGATTGTGTTATCTCACTTTCAGTGCAGCAAGCGGATACAATGTCTAGAGCTAGAGGTTTTCCTATTGTCTTGAAACATAAATAATTACTAGGTTTTAAATGTAAAAGTGTTTAATTGTTTTATGACTTCTAGTTCTGAGCAACCATCTGAGAGATTTGTATTTTTGACACAGAGGTGTTAAATTCTAAGTATCTGTTTAGCTTGAGAACTGAAGTCAGGTGACAAAGAGTGATGTCATCTGAGCTAACCCAGAAGTAATGTTGATTATTAATTTAAGAACTCTCTCAGAGAAAGACTGGGCATTTCGTATCTTGTCTTGGACCTGGAAATATCCTCTCATCATCACTTGCCTTGCTAATAGTAAGTCATCAGGGTACAGTAATCTCTCTTAGATATAGATATGAGTATAGTAAAGATTAGTTTAGATGTTTTCTGTATTTATTTGAGACTTTCCTGCAATGTTGTTTTAAAATATTTCCTGTGATTCTGAACTCTGCAGTTACTGTGTTTTTTGAGTATTGTCTTGCTTTTTTATTATTTATTATTAAATATATTTAAACCTATCTTTGTGGCTGATATTTGTGAGACATATTTAAGCTCTTAGAGTGCTAGTATATGTATTTGGTGACACTGTGCAATACACTCCTAAATATCCTTAGTCTTGGTCACACTTACCATTAGGATAATAGTAACATTACACAGTATGGTTGGTCAACCTTTGTAAGGGCCTTTAAGTAGCTGATATGAAGGGGATGGTGGCAGTGATAACTACCTTATAGTCTGGGCAGAAGGAGGCATAGCTAGTAATTCTATGCCAGCCTTCCCCAGGTGTGTGTGTGTGTGTGTGTGTGTGTGTGTGTGTGTGTGTGTGTGTGTGTGTGTGTGTCTGTGTGTTTGTATATAAATTAAATATCAATGTGTGTGTGTGTGTGTGTGTGTGTGTGTGTGTGTGTGTGTGTGTGTGTGTGTGTGTGTGTGTGTGTGTGTGTGTGTGTCAGCTACTTTGGCAGGGACATGAAGCACTGGTTGCACAGAAAGGATGTTGGACATCTTGGCTTGACCCCCTCAGCTAAGATCTTAACCCTATAGCTGTGCCAGTAGGGAGCCTTATTGGGGATCTGGAGAAAGAGGCAGAAACCAGCCCCAGGCTGACTGTGATCACTTTGTGCTCTTAAGGGAAATTGTACTTTACTGTGTGTGTACTTGTTGTCCTCCCAATATGTACATCCTTCACTGGTGCTAGTAGTGAGGATTGAGGCTTCTTCATTACTGGGCCAGTGCAGGGGGGTGACATATTAATTGTTTGGCAGAGGTGGGATACCCACATCACATATTACTTGGGTGGTAGTGGTGAGATAGCCACATTACATATTAATTGACTTGTAGTGATGTGGATATTGAATTCCTGTAGCTTGTGTACAGTGATCAATGAAGGTGTTTGTACTCTCAATCAGCCACGCAGTGAAAATTCAGAGTTCATATCACAATTGTTTTATTTTTTTTTGTTAGCTGAGTTAGTCAGGGAGAGCAGGCAAGCATGTCAGTAGAGGAGTATGGCAAGCTGACAATGAGCCTGTTGGCTGAAATGTGCCAGCCGGAAGGATTGGAGCATACCAACCTGACGAAAGCAGACATGATTGCAGCTTTAATTACAGCTGCAGCACAGAATAGCAACCAGAAGGACAATCAGACTGGGTGTGGAGATGTACTACTCTCCAAAAATGGACAGCTTTTCCACAGAGGACTTAAAAATCAATCTGGAGTTAAAGAGACTTGACCTAGAGGCCAACCATTTGGAAATAGAGGCAGCAGAGAGACTGAAACTTCTAGAGACTGAGGAAAAATGAGATACTATGATGCCTGGAAGCTGAGGAGAAGGAGAAGCAGAGGCAACATGAAAAGGAGATGCTGACTCTTTGCCAGAGTCATGGAGGTAATGGGGAAGGGAATAACTGAACCGCAGAAGCAAGAAAGGTCAGTAAATGTCTTCCACAATTTACAGAAGGGGATCATTTTTATAGGTTCTTAAATATGCTTGAGAGGGCATGTAAACAGAATAATGCTGACCGAGGTCTCTGGGTATGGTTTCGGACCCACTTACTCCATGGAAAAGCTGTAACTGTAATTTCCAAACTGTCTGATACTGATTGTTTGTGTTTGTTAGAATGCTTTAACACCTAATGCTTATAGCAAAAAGTTTCATGAGTATAGACTCAAGGCAGATGAAAGTGTGTGTGAATATATTGCTGAACTAAGCACATATTTTCATAGGTGGGTGAGTGTATGTCAGGTAACCACTTTTGAAGGGCTGGCAGACCTTTTTGTGAGGGAACAAGCCCTTAGCACTTTGCCTGAGGACATGAGAATCTAGTTAGCTGATAGACAATGCACTACTGCAGATGAATTGGGGAAGAAGGGTGACCTATAACTAGCAAGCAGAGCATCACTGCACAGGAAAGGGACACCCAGTGCTGCTCATGGGTCTAAGGGAACCCATGGTGGGCAGCCCAGACTACCCTAACAAAGTCCGTCAGGAGCAGGGGAAGCCACTAGTCCAGCTACACATCCAGGTCCAAGCGTTAAATGCTTTAAATGTGACCAGTGGGTCCATGTAGCATATAGATGCCCATGGAGGCAAGGTGGGGAACAAAAGGTGGGAGAGCTAGTAAGTGGGAATGACAAAATGCCAACAGTAAGTTGTCTCAAGACAACAAGGGTACCAAACTACCACAAGAGGTTATATCCTATCTTAATGAATGGAAAGAGGCCATCGCTAAGAGAGAAACAGCCTGTGACCTAATCATTGTGAAGCCTGCAATGGTTACAGAGGAGCATTACTTGCTTGGGCAGTCTATTCCAGTCAGGGCTTTAGGAGGGACCCCATTCCAAATACATTTGGCTAGGGTTCACCTTGCCTGTTTGGGTCGAAAAGGAAGCAAGCAAGTAAATGTGTTTGAGGATATCCCTGCAGATGTCCTGACAGAGAATGATTTTGATAATGCAGTACTTTGTGTGAATGCAGCTGAACGCAGTCAGGCTTGGAGACAAGCATGTGGGTCTGGTAGTCTGGGGGAGACCTAGACAGACTGCACATTTGCAGCCAGGACTGGTGAGGTGGTTACTTCAGGGAGGGAGCTACACTGTAGCAGTGAGACTGAAGGTGAGTCACAGCTGCTTGTGGGTACTGATGTTCCCTTGGACAGAGTGACTGCAAGGGCAGAGGTGAGTAGTAGTACCCTGGCTGACAATGAGGCACCTCTGTCAGAGGATACCAGACTTCCTGTGGAAGGGGAGCTGGGAAGCGTTACTAAGAGAGCGTTGAGACAGCTTCAGCTCTCAGAACCAACATTATGAGGCCTGAGGGAGGCAGCTAGTGAGGCATCTTATTCTCAAGGGAATGAGGAATCTGTATACTGGGACAAAGGGTTACTTTATAGAGAGTGAACCTCTGAGGGAGGGCTAGAGGGTTAGAGAATTTAGCAGTTGGTAGTGCCCAGAGTCTACCATCTGGTATTTCTAGCCATAGCCCATGATATTCCCTTTGCAGGTCATATGGGCATACAACATATAAAGATACGTATTATGCATAACTTATATTCACCTGAGATTTCCAGAGGTGTAACAGGGTACTGCCAGACCTGTGAGCTGTGCTAAACGTTAGGCAAGACAGGAGTCAAGGTGAAAGCTCCTTTGATGCCATTGCCTCTGACTGAGGAGCCATTTCAGAGGGTAGCTATGGATATTGTGGGGGCCTCTGAGTGCCCCAAGTTCCACAGGGAAAAAGCATATCCTAGTGGTATTAGATTATGCTACCAGATACTGTGAAGTGGTGGCTCTGTCCTCCATTGAGGCAGGAAAGGTGGCAAATGCTTTGTTAGAGATTATCAACAGGGTAGGTTTCCCAAAAGAAATACTGACTAACAGATGTGCAAATTTCATGTCAGGCCTGCTGGCTTGTCTGTGGAAGTACTGTGGGGTGAAACACCTAAAGACCCACCCCTACCATCCACAGACTAATGGTCTTGTTGAGAGGTTAAACTCTATACTCAAGATGATGCTATGGGCATTTGCAGACCAGTTTAAGAGGGACTGGGACAAATATCTGCCCCATCTGTTGTTTGCTTCCAGAGAGGTGCCCTAGGAATCTGAAGGTTTTTCACCCTTGAGTTTCTGTATGGGCATAAGGTGAGGGGACCTCTAGATTTGATGCAAGATGAGTGGGAGGGTGAGTATGAATTCCACAAGGAGTCTGTTGTGGCATAGGTCCTAAACCTCAAGACAAGGCTCATGTAACTCATGGGCTAGGCCCAGGAGAACCTGGTAGAAGCCCAACAGCAGAAAAAGGTCTGCTATGAAAGGAATGCTCAAGCTAGAGAGTATGCTGAAGGGCAGGAGGTAATGGTTCTCATTCCTGTCAGACACAACAAGGTGCAAGCAGCTTGGGAGAGACCCTACAAGGTGCTGAGGAGGGTCAGTCATGTTAACTACATCATAGAACTGCTAGGCAGGAGGCAGGGGCACAAATTGTACTATGTTAACATGAAGAAACCTTACCATGATAAATAGGTCCTTGTTATGAATATTTGCAGTGGATTGCAGGAGGAGTCTGAGCGGGATCTAGTGACTGATCTCTTCAGTAAGGCTCAGACTGATACCTCAGTGGAAGGGGTAGTGATGTCCCAGCAGCTATCCCTATCCAGATTCAAGAAATCCAAGCAGTGTTACAGGAGTTTGGGGAAATGTTCACTGGGAAACCAGGGTGCACCCACCTGGTGCAGCACCATGTGGATACAGGAACTCAAAGGCCTATTAAACAGGTCCCTTATTGGGTGCCTGAGAGAGTCAAACAGACTCTGACAGAGGAGATACAGGAAATGTTGGAACTAGGGGTAATTCATGAATCCCTCGGCTTCCTCAGTAATGCTGGTACCAAAGAAGGATGGCAGCAACAGGTTCTGTGTGGAATACAGGAAATTAAATAGTCACACAGAGTCAGATGCTTACCCAATGCCTAGGGCAGATGAAGCCCTAGAGCAGCTGGGTAGGGCTAAGTATCTTACTGTTATTGATCTTACCAAGGGTTGCTAGAAGGTGTCCTTGACTCCCAGTGCTAGAGAGAGGTCAGATTTTGTGACTCCTTTTGGTTTGTCTGAGTTCACAAAGATGCCCTTTGGGGTGCAATATGCCCCAGCAACTTTCCAAAGGCTGGTAGATCATATCATATTAGGAGCAGGAGATTTTGCCCTTGCTTACCTTGATGATTTTGCATCTACAGCCATTCCTGGCAAGAGCACCTTCAGCATGTCAGGGAGGTGCTGGGCAGACTACAGAGGGCAGGGTTGACCATTAAGCCCAGCAAATGTCAGGTGGGTATGGCAAAGGTTTCCTACCTGGGCCATAGAGTGGGGAGTGGTAAGATCAGGCCAGAACCTGCCAAAGTGGAAGTCATTCAGGCATGGCCTGTACCTGTTACCACAAAGTAGGTGAGGGGATTCTTAGGGACAGCAGAATACTACAGAAAGTTTGTCCCTGGTTATAGTACCATAGCTGCTCCACTCACAGACCTGACAAGCAAAAACAGGCCAGATAAGGTAGTGTGGACCTCAGCATGTGAGCAGGCATTCCAGAATCTTAAAGGAGCTTTAGGAGGACCCCCTGTGTTAGCCAGTCCAGATTACATCAAATAATTTGTTGTACATGTGGATGCTTGAACCATGGGGTGGGGGCTGTACTTAGCCAGGTTAGTGGTATATCTTAGTCATAGGCTCCAAACCAGGGAGGAATGCTATGCAGCTGTAGAAAAGGAATGCATAGCCATAGTCTTGGCACTGCAGGAACTTCAGCCTTATCTAAATGGAAGGAAATTCACAGTAGTTACAGACCACAATCCCTTAACATGGCTACATCGAGCCAGCCAGAAAAATGCCAAGTTACTAAGGTGGAGCCTTGGGTTGCAAGCATATGATATGACAGTGGAGCACCGCAGTGGGGTTAGCGATGCCAATGCAGATGGGCTCACAATACAGGGAATGGAGTAAGGTGTTCCCAGATAGGCTTGACCCTCTCAAGCAACGTTTCTCAAGGGACACTTGAAAAACTAGCTAGAGTTTTCAGGGAGGCGGGATTGTGACACTGCCAGCTCAGCTATCTGGAATTTTGTAAATAATCATATGTCATTTGTGAATATTAATACGATTCATATGCTTGTCTTACCATTTGTAAGAGAACTATATGTTATGTGTATATTAAACTATTTGTGCAGAAGTGTGTGTTGAAATGTATGTTATATACTGAGCTTCAAGAATGTAACCACAGTGTACCCTACTGGAAAAGAACAGAAATGTATATAAACTATATACCTGTGCAAATGTATGTTTTAATAGTAGAAGCTGCAACATACAAAGTTAACTTGCAAAACTTCAAGAAAATTATTTGAAAAGTAAAGCGTTTTACGGTTGTATTATCTTAGTTTTAGTGCAGCAAGCAGACACAATGTCTAGAGCTAGAGGTTTTCCTATTGTCTTGAAACATGAATAATTACTAGGGTTCAAATGTAAAAATGTTTAATTATTTTACTACTTCAAGTTCTGAGCAAATATCTGAGAGATATGTATTTTTGGCATAGAGGTGGTCAATTCTAAGTATCTGTTTAGCTTGGGAACTGAAGTCAGGTGACAAAAAGTGATGTAATCTGAGCTAACCCAGAAGTAATGTTGATTATTAATTTAAGAACTCTCTCAGAGGAAGACTGGGCATTTTGTATCTTGTCTTGTACCTAGAAACCTCATCTCACCAGCACTTGCCTTGCTAATTGTAAGTAACCAGGCTACAGTAATCTCTCTTAGATATAGATAGGAATATAGTAATGATTAGTTTAGATGTTTTCTGTATTTATTTGAGACTGTCTTGCAATGTTGTTTTAACATATTTCCTGTGATTCTGAACTCTGCAGTTACTGTGTTGTTTGAGTATTGTCTTATTTATTAAATATATTTAAACCTATCTTTGTGGATGATATCTGTGAGACATATTTAAGCTCTTAGAATACTTGCATATGTAATTGTTGACACTGTACAGGACACTCCTAAATAGCCTTAGTCTTGGTTACACACTTACCATTTGGATAATAGTAACATTACACAGTAGGATTGGTCACACTATGTAAGGGTCTTTAAGTAGCTGGTAAGTAGGGGTTGGTGGCTGTGATAACTACCTTATGGTCTGGGCTGAAGGGGGAATAGCTAGTGAACCTGTGCCAGCCTTCCCCAGGTGTGTGTGTGTGTGTGTGTGTGTGTGTGTGTGTTTGTATATAAATCAAATCTCAAAGTGTGTGTGTGTGTGTGTGTGTGTGTGTGTGTGTGTGTGTGTGTGTGTGTGTGTGTGTGTGTGTGTGTGAGAGCTACTTTGGCAGGGACACAAAGCACTGGTTGGACAGAGAGGGTGCTGGAGATCTTGGCTTGACCTCTCAGCTGAGATCTTAACTCTACAACTGTGCCAGTGGGGAAACTTATTGGGGATCTGGAGAAAGAGGGAGACACCAGCCCCAGACAGACTGATCTCTGTGTGCTCTTAAGGGAAATTGTACTTTACTGTGTGCACTTGTCATGCTCCCAATGTGTACATCCCTCTCTGGTGCTAGTAATAAGGATTGAGGCTCCTTGATTACTGGGCCAGTGTAGGGGCATCACAAACAGTATGTTTGCCTTTTTTCTTAGAGTACTATATCCTTTTTTTTGCATCTATTTTTGGTCTAATGGTATTGAGAGATGTCATGGGATCTGAACTTCATCATACCAATAATGATTTATGATTCATGTCTGTAATTCTTTTCAGCTACTTCTATATTGTTGTGTTAGTACAATCTCTAATGCAACAGCCTTTCCACATTATTTTGCATTTCAACATGCAGACCTTCAGCTGTGAGTTTATTATGCTCTGCAATGAAATGTGCAACTGTTCCAGTTATTTTTTTACAGAACCTGCATTTGTCTGTTTCTCTCACTTTGTATACCAGTGTTTAAGTAGCTGGCTATCTTGGGTCACCATTATTAGCCCTTCATCTATTGCTTTAAATTCAGGTCTTCTTATCCATTCCTATGTCAAATCTATAGTTCTCTATATTGCAACTGTATTTGTGGACTATCCATTTTTCCCTTTTCTTTTGATCCTTTTGTTTATATTCTTTCTTTCGAGTTTTGGCATGTTCAGTTGGTGTCTGATTTTTGTCAATGTCTGGCTTGATTTCCATTCCCATTTTGTTCTGAGATGCTTCTGCAAACTAAGCAAATACATTATTGCATACTTCTTCTCTTCATGATTTAGAACTTCATGCTTGGATCTGATAAGGTAAACAAATAAGTATGCAGTTCCAGAACTGCAGATCTATACATGTAGTCAGTTTTGAGGAGGTTCATACCTCCTTCAAAGTGAGGGGATATGATATGCATTTTGATATGCATTTTTCTTGTTTTCTTTTCCAACTGTTTCAATACATTTTTGGGGCCAGTCCGTCACTTCAAAGCTGTAAGTAAGAACATGTAAAGTAAACTGATTTATAACTTAGACTTTATTCCTAGATGTCAAGGCAGTTTTCAGTATGAGTTTTAGTCTTCTTACGTATTTCTTGCTGAATTTTTCTCATTTATTCATATTATAATGTAGACCCTTCATCTATTCCCAAATATTTATACACTCTCTTCTGTCTATGCTTCTTTACATCACATTCTTGTCCCAGATTGATATTTTCTTGTTGCTGCAGCTTTCCTTTTATACATACTGGCTTTATCAATTCCAAATGTAATTTTTATACCAAATGAAAAAGTGTTAACCATTTGTAGTTGTGCTTTCATAATTGTAATCATCCAGAGAAAGCAAATTAAATGTATTTAAATAAGATTAGTATCTGGCCATTAAACTGTAACATTGGCCTAGCTTATTAAGTAAACAGACTAAATGGTTAAGACCAATACGAAATAGTGGTGAAATAGATTCACATTGGAATATCCTCCTTTGAATTTTTATCCCTGGGACAATAACTTTTCCTCAGTCATGGCTTAATTGTTAAGAGGTTTGCCACTATTTCTTAGTTACAGCAATGTGATTGATCAGTGCAGGGTGTATCTTACAAATCTGAAAACATTCCATTATCCATCAATTTAGGATGTTGTTTAATATTCTTTTGTTTAATATATCCATGCCATACTTAGAATCTTCCCCTTTTTTGCAGCTTTGTTTATTAATAGATGATCCTTCTTTCCATATAAGTTTCTTTTATTATTTTTGTTCAACTGACATTTCTTTTCTATATTGCTTACACTAATTCCAGTATATAAATCTTTATATAAATATGTTAATACTCTTAGCCAGAAGTTAGGTCCTGCATCTTGGGCCTGGGCCTGTAGTTTTCCATTAATGGGCTTTTCTTAATTTTGTATCAATTTATCTGTCTGTTACTTCATTCCATTTCATATCCTCAACATTCTTCTTCTTCTTTCGGCTTTTCCTGGTTAGGGGTCGCCACAGCGAATCACCTGTCCGCTCATGATAGGCAGTGGAGTTCAACAGTGTTGAGTTGCCAGCCCAGCACCCAACTTTCCACAGAAGGCACACACATGCACACACTCACACCTAGGGCCAATTTAGAGTGTCCAATCCACCTACAGCATGTCTTTGGGATGTGGGAGGAAACCAGAGCACCCAGAGGAAACCCACACGACCACAGGGAGGACATGCAGACTCCGCACAGAAGACACCCAGGCCGAGAATTGAACCAGAGAACCTCTTGCTGTGAGGCAACAATGCTAACTGCTGCACCACTGTGGCCATCCACTCATATCCTCAGCATTAGAACTCCTTATTGCTTCTATTCATTCTTTGTTATGTTCAGCTGGGTCTTCATAAATACAAAATGTACATTTTGTTTTGGATTGTGTTTCTGTTCATTTTGCTTTGTTTCCCAATTCTCTATAATATTTTTTTTTTATGTATCACTGAATTGCTTATCTTGTACCTTTACATTATATTTCTCTGCATGCCTTCTAAGGTTTTATGATTGTGCTGCTATTTTTTGTTTACTGTTGGAAATACTGAATAATAAAGCCTGGCCTGTGTGTTGTTTTTACCATATATGTCTTTCTTTCTATGGATTTTTGATGATCTGTTCCTTTTTCTATATTCTTCTAACAGCAATACTTATTGTCTTAGTTATTTTATAGTTTTCTGTATTCACTACTTCCATGCTAGCATTTTACTTGTCCCCTTCCTTTCCTTTGTTACTCTACATTTTTGTTGTACACTTTATCAGTTATTAGTTTTGGTAACTAACTGCATCTTATTTATTTCTGTTATATCACATGCATTTCTCTTAATAATCCTGATTACTGTGTTCATCTGTTTTACCAGTCTTCTAACATTTTGGGTCACATTTACTTTCTGTGATCTGTTTCTTTCATCTATCTTAATATGTCTGTCCATGTCTACTAAACCAAGCAGCTCTTCCCTTAGATAATTTTCTCCTGGACTGAGAGTGTCTTCTTAGCTTTCTATTTATTGCAAGTCATACAGAAGGTTCCAGAACATTGTCTTGTAACATTTCCTCTTCAGGTGCATCCTGCTTTTTCTTCTGCTTCTCTGCTAGTGGTTCCATTGGCAAATAATGCCTCAACATTACCTGTGTCAGAGTTGCCCCTATTTCCTGCTTCTTCCTTTGCTGTGCAACTCTAACTGGACTTTCATGTGAGTCAGAAGGCTCCAGAGCATCAACATATAGTATATCCTCTTAGATACATAGTGCTCCATCCACTGTTCCTATGCCTGGGGACCTACTGGTCTACCATGTTGTGACACTGCCTATGTTGGAGTTTTCACAATAAACCTTTCAGTTTACAAGTGGTCTGTCACTTCAGTTTTGATTAGCTTAATCCCTGTCTCATTAATGCGCTTTCTTTTTTGCATTCCTCCTTTGTAATCTTTTTCTTTGTTTTCTGAAATTTGCCATAATTGAGCATGTTTGCCTATATTTCTCTTCAAAGATATTTGGAGCTTCTTATTTTCTATTGATTTCTTAGATTTAATTTTCTGCATAAATATCACACAATACCAGATCTCTTCTTTTCCATTCTATTTTTGTTCTTTATCTCTTTTTTACTTCTGCTATCACCTCTTTTTCCAGGCAGCCCAATGTTTCTTTATCTTGATAATATTTTTCTTTGATCTGTTGCACTGTGGAACTTAAAAATTCTGTATCTAGTTTTTAGCAGTTTTTCTTGAGCAAGTATTTTTCTTTCCTCTATTTTCCTCCCTTACTCTTGCTACATGACCTCTGTCTGGAAATGCTGGGATTTTTGTGTAAAAGTAATAATACATAATTTCTTCCTTATCCTCAGCAGTCCACTTTATCGACGCTCTAGCTCTTGCTTGGCCTATCAGTCTTTGTGTTTTTGGACTACTTTTTCATTCTACCACAACAAAAAGCAATCCTCCCCCTGACCCTGACCTAACTCAGTGCTAGGAATATTACTATGTCCTGAAGATTCTGCAGTGCTTTTTTTTCCAATTTTAGCACCCGTGCATACATCAAGAATATGCATTCCGTGTTTTTTTTTTTTGTCATTATTAAAACCAACTTTTTCCTTGATATATAAAATACCAACTCAATATCATTCTGGTCTTAGGGATGTTTTGTAAAAAAAAGTGTCCACTCCATGAAGGAACTCTCCAAGACATAAGGATGAATTCATGAATTCATTTCCAATAATACTATCCTCTTTTTTCTTGCTGAATTCATCTATCCCTCCAAACTACAGCAAGACAAAACAATATTTTATAAAGAATTATTGTGTATCAGACTATTGCACTGGTCAGGAAAAAATTTTCAGCTTCCTCTGTAACATATTTCTAGTATTTGTTTTGAGGAGCATTTTTAAAATTCCTTTCGAGGCTATAAATATATTATATATTCTCATTTTCTAAACTATTAGTTACAGCCATGCAGCATGGAATTCGCCTAACACAGTTCTATACGTAACACTGTTCAATATCACCATATTAAGATTCTGAGTGTCTCAAGTAGCTATCATTTATCTAAACTTACATATTTCTTAAGAAATTCATTGCTGCTAACAGAGTTCAAGAAAAAGAAGGCATCTTTCTGACAAGTTGACTGCACTTGGGTACGGCGAAGTGCACGATGTTCAGTGCAAACAACCTGCTCAACTATGATAGGACTAAAAGGAAGGGACAACAATTTTTATAAATTTTTAGCAAATAAAAATGACAGGAATAACATTTTCTACTGCAAACCACATGGTTGTTCCCTAATGTTGTTTGGCTTGGAAAACACTGTTCTGATCTTAGTTTCAGATTTTTTGAAAGCTGTAAGAAATAAAGATGGAAATCAGTACAAATGGATTAGGACTTTTCCTGCTTATGTAACACTGTATTATATTCCATGCAGTGCCTCGATCAGTATATTAAATCAGCATGATAGTTTAATAGATCTGGCTTTAAGTTCAAACATGCAATATCATGATGGGTTTCAAACAATGCACTGTATTCTGCAAACAGGCTTTTCAGGATTTTTTCTCCTTTTCTACATTGTGGTGTGGCCCTGGAGTTGGCATATATTATAAGCAAAAAATAACAGGAGCCTAGTCAGTTCACTCTTTTTTTATATTTACCTTTCAGAAACTGGCGTGTCAAAGGAGCATACTTCGAGCACTCTCAAGTGAACCTTAATATATATATATATATATATATATATATATATATATATATATATATATATATATGGGTCTACTTCATTTCACTGAAAACACACTTCACTGAAACTCAATTAGTTGAAAACTCATTTCACTGAAAATCAGTTGCCTGAGCAAAATTCACTAAAAGCTCACTTCACTGAAAACTCACTTGACTGAAACTTATTTCTTTGAAAGGTTTATGCCCTGTTCCCCACTATAGTGCAGTCCTGGAGTTAGTATATATAGTAAGGGGGGGTGTGTATATTATCTTCTTGAAAAAGTTATTCATTCAACTTGTAAGTATCCATGTCTATGGTTCCCAACATTTAAAATAGGTGGGGGGCTATGCCCTTCCACCACCCAATGTGGGGGGCTCCCTTACTATATATACTAACTCCAGGATTGCACTGCAGTGGGGAACAGGGTATATACCTTTCAACAAAATGAGTATCAGTCAAATGAGTTTTCAGTAAAGTGAGCTTTCAGTAAATTGTGCTCAGGCAACTGATTTTCAGTGAAATGAGTTTTCAATGAAGTGTGTTTTCAGTTAACCAAAGTAGACCCATATATCTATATATATATATATATATATATATATATATATATATATATATATATATATATATATATATATATATCACAAGAATCTGGTAGTCTATTGGCCATTTTAGGCCAATTTCTAGCTCTTTCAAGTCCCCCTGTATAAAACCCGCTTTAGCGCTGCTCTGCGCGATTTTGTGCATAGCGCAGCATCGGCAGCACCGCTTAATTGGGTTTAAACCATTCTCAGCTCCACAAAGTCTGTTCTTCACTTTTTCCCATTAGAACTGATCTAGTTCTCATAATAAACACCCTATTCCCACTCTAAAGCCTGGTACTTGCTCACTAAAGCAATTATATAAGTCAGCACTAAAAAATTAAAAGCACTACACCCTCACAAACTCCCCTTGAGTACTTTGTTCCCATTGGCCCTTTTTTCAATTATAAAGGAATTCCCAATACTATTCTAGCATGTCCAAAGGTCAGTTGTCAATCTCCTCTCCGGTCCAGTTGGTGAATCTGGGAATCTTGAGGCAATGTTACAACTGCCTCATGTACACAGACAACCCTCTCCTCCTCCCAACAAATTCCAACACATGTGAGAGATGCAACCATATAGCCAAACTGGAGGCTAAGCTCTCTCAACTCAGTACTGGCGTAACCAGTCAGGAGGAGAAGGAAACCACACTCACTACAATTCCAGTATCACATAGACCTACCACGACAGCAAACCAAACACATAAAACCACCAAAAACATACTCGGAGGCTCTAAATAAAAATCTGCCTAAGCAGCAGAAACCTCCAAAGCAGACACCCAAGCAACCGCTACCCCAAAACAAAACACATGCAACACATAGCTCACAAAGCCAGTGTGCTGAACAGTCACAGCCATTAAGGCTAAACAACACATCTGATACACTTGTAATAGGAGGCTCTATCATCAGGCACACTGACGTCCCGCTCACCAGGCTGAACAAGGAGAAGGTCATGGTGAGCTGCCTGTCAGGTGCTAGGATCCGCCACATAACACAAGTACTCAAGTCACTCCAAGGCAAGTACAAATATGACTCAGTCATTGTCCATGCTGGTGTGAATGACCTGAGACGTACCGCCCTGGACTACATGAAAAGCGACACAGAGGAGCTCTCTGAGCATGTAGCCCAGGCCGGTATGACCCTGACCTTGAGTAGCATCTTACCCTCACCAAGAATGATGCCACAATATGAAGACAAGATGATCAATTTCAACAATTGGCTTAAGTATTGGTGTCATTCAAAGGGGATCCAATGCCTGTCTGCCTGGGATGACATGCTCGACAAGCCACAATGCTTCGCTAGGGATGGCTTGCACCTGTCTACCCTGGGCTTTCGGATATTGGCAAAGGCTCTTGCCACCCCCATAGTGCCTTTTTTAGGCAAGGCTCAAAAGACAAACCCACCTCCATAGGTATCACAAGGGATAAGAAACTAAGAGTAATGCTACTCAACGCCAGAAGTCTAAACCTCAAGATGCATGCACTCGAAACTCTCCTTAGCATGGAGAACATCAATATCTGTGCAGTAACAGAAACCTTGTTCAAGGCTCCCGAGAGCACCCCAGCACAACCAGGTTATACCTCATACCATGTTTTTCAGCCCCAAAACTTGGACCGAACCACAAAAGGAGGGGGAGTATCAATATTCATCAAAGATACCCACACCTCCAGGTTGGTGGCACAGCACAAAGCATCAGAGACTATCCATGTGCAACTAACAGTGGGTAAAACTGCCTTTCAGTTTGTAGCCTGCTACAGACCACCATCCCAAACCCAGGAACCCCACTCGGCCTTCCTGAGAACACTGGAAAATATGAAAGTCTCTCCAAACACCATTATATTGGGCGACTTCAACTACCCTAACATAGACTGAGAGCATTACTCTAGCTCCAACACCCTAGCCCGAAGGTTCCTAGAATTTATAAACTCAAATGCTATGGAACAACTTGTTGCCACTCCCACAAGAGGGGAAAACATACTGGACCTGATCATCACCAACATGGGGACTCTATGCTCCAGACCAGAAGTGTATCCCTCACTGGTAAGATAAGACCATAAACTAATCTCACTAGATATTCACATCCCGACCCCAGCCCCTGCCCAGAAAACCACAGTGACAAAACTGAGGTGGAATCCTTCTCCCGGGCCTGTGGAAAATACGGCCCAGACCGCAGAATCCTTTATAAACGCATTCTATGAACACCTTCAGGAATGCATGGATCATGCAATCCCAAATAAAACCAAGACCCAATCCTCCAAAGTTAGGCGTCCTCTCTGGTGAACCCCAGCCATAAACAAACTATACAATAGAAGGAGGAAGCTACTACATGATAGAGCAAAATCCCAAAAAGGGAAGGCATCTCTGATAAGTATTAGAAAAAACTACGGGCACTCATAAAATCGTCTAAGGCCAGCTTCGAGAGAAAAATTGCACAGGACACTAAGGATAATCACAAGGCTTTCTTTAGTTATGCTAGAAACCTGGGTGGGAATTCCCAGATATGCTCAGAATTAGTCCAAAATGACAAAAAATACACCGAACCCACAGACATTGCCAACATTCTAGCTGACAGGTTCAGCGCAAACTTCTCCCCCCCTTCCCCACCAAAAGGGCAAATATTTATCCCAGCAGAGTGCTGCCCCCCCTGACATCTCAGATGCTCAGGTAAGAGCCGCCCTCTCCAAAGCACAAAACAGAGCATCAATGGGACCAGACGGTGTCCCGGGCTGCATCCTACAAGAACTCCAAGAAGAACTAAACCGAAACATAAAACTACTGTTCAATCTCAGCCTTACTACAGGATATGTACCCAAAGAGTGGCGTACAGCAACAGTGGTCCCTCTCCACAAAGGTGGTGCCTCAACAGATCCTGGAAACTATCACCCCATAAGCCTGACTAGCTTGGTCTGCAAAGCTATGGAAAGGATCATCATGGACCTCATAAATAAAGATATTGAGGACCTACAGACATTGGATCCTACCCAGTTCGGCTTTGTTAAGGGCAGATCCTGCCTCTTAAACCTGGTTGATTTCTTTGAAACAGTCACCAAGGCCATTGACGAGGGGAAGGTGGTCCACACAGCCTACCTGGACCTTGCAAAAGCCTTCGATACAATACTCCACTCGGGCATTATAGATAAGCTCATCAGCTTAAATATAAACCCCTATGTCATTAGATGGGTTGCAAACTGGCTCAAGGACAGAACCCACATGGTTAGAATTGCTGGAGCCATGTCAGACTCCAAACCAGTTACAAGTGGCATCCCACAAGGCTTAGTCCTGGGACCTCTCTTGTTCGGTATATATTTCTCGGAGGTACAGGCTAACACGGAAGGACTGTGGCTGACCAACTTCGCAGATGACTGCAAACTGGGTGCCATAATCGACTCTCCAGCTGACACAAGCATCCTACAAAAGAGCCTCATAGAAACAGACAACTGGTGCCAGAGCCATGGCCTCAAGCTAAACGCCAAAATGTGTATAGTCATCCCCTTTGGCAAAAACAAAGTGCCCACAAATTACCACATAGGTGGTAATCCATTAAGTACGGAAGAAGTAATTAGGGACCTGGGGACCGAAGTTGATAGCAATCTCTCATTTGACAACCACGTGGCCAAAGTGGTTTGAAAAAACATTTTATATAGCCCACCAAATCATGAAGGGATTCACATCTAGATCAGGGGAGGTCATCGTGCCTCTTTACTCATCCCTCATCAGACCCATAATTGAGTACAATGCCCCTTTTGGGATGTACCTTATCAGACACCTGTAGCAACTGGAAAGACCCCAAAAGTACCTCACCAAGAGGATCAAAGGGCTCAAACAGATGCCATATGCTGCCCGGTTAAAGAAACTCCAGCTCTACTCAGTGGCATACTGCCTGCTCAGTGGCGATCTGTGCCTGACGTATAAAGCCATGTCCAACCCGGAATTAATGGACATGCTGCACCTCAGAAAATCCAAATCCCATCGAGCTACGCCCTCGAGAGACTTGAACCTTAGCACTGAAATAAATAGGACATGTTGGAGGGACAGATTCATAACCCAGATGCTCCCTTCACTCTGGAATTAAATTCCAGTCCAGGTTAGGCAGAGTCCCTCATTGACTCTCTTCAAGAGGAATCTTGATGAGTGGACGGGAGATAGTAGGTTTACCCCGGGTATCACTTCTGTGTCACTGTTAGACAGAGGCACAGTATGCTAACCTCGAAAAAGGGCATAGCAAAATTTATTTAAAATGGGTGGCGAAAGACAAACACACTCTGGCTAGGTTTATAAATGCCCTAGGGCAGATAGCCTAGTATGAACCTATGAACCTATATATATGTGTGTCTGTGTATATATATATATATATATATATATATATATATATATATATATATATATATATATATATATATATATATATATATATATATATATATATATATATATATATATATATATATATATATATATATATATATATATATATATATATATATAGATCCCTTTCAGAAGGTCGAATGGCTGAAATCTCAAAACGCATATGGTCGAGACCATATGCTCAAAAATTCAGAAGCTCGACCTTCTGAATGGGGATTGGCATACAGCGCAGAATGGGAGATTTCCCTTTCTGCGCTGTAGTGTCATCTCAGAGTTGGAATAAATAAGTAGCGGGGGGTGTGGGGGCATGGGGGGGGCTTGCCCCCCTGCAGAAACATTGTTTTGTGTTTTGTTTATTTTTTTTTTATTTCCCTTTCAGAAGGTCGAGCTTCTGAAATTCGAGTGAGATTTCAGCTGTTCCACCTTCTGAAGGGGAACCATATAAATATATATATATATGCATATGCATGAACACCATGAAAGAGCAATCAGTTTCAACAAAGAAAAACAGTTTCTACACACTAGTCAGAAAAAGAAGTAGTCAAATGAGTGTACAGACAAATATGGCTGTCAATCAAATAACTGTTCAACAGCTAGAATTGCAACTATAATCAACCTACCTAAATAAATATCTTTATCTATATCTATCTATGTATCTATCTATCCATAGATATATATATATATATATATATATATATATACACACACACACACACACACACACACACACACACACACACACACACACACACGCACACACACACACAAATGTGGGTCTATGTCAAATATTCAAACTTCCAAAATGTCGAATACTATATGGTAGAGTCCATATGGTTGATATTTGGAAGTTTGAATATCTAATAAAAAAAAAAAAAAAAAAAGAAAAACATACACTAACAGTGCGAGACGGGGGGGGGGCAAGGCCCTCAGCATCCCCCACCCCCCCTACTTAAATATACCAGCCCGAGACCGCACTTCAGTGCAGAAAAAGGAAATTCTCCCATTCTGCACCATACGGCACCGTTAAAAGTCAACCTTCGAACATATGGTCTCGATTATATAACGGTCAACATTTTAAGCATTAGAATAATTGACATAGACCCAAATATGTATGTATATATATATATATATATAGAGAGAGAGAGAGGAAGAGGGATACATTGCACTTACAGTGACCTGGCGGTGGTACTTTTTTGTAGTGCTCTACTTTTTGTCCATTTCTCTGTTTGCATTTTTTTTTTAAGTTTGCTCTGGGACATTAGTCTTGCAGCTTCTTTTGTAGTAGTGTGAAGACTGTGCCTTACTGCAAAATTTTAGCATTGTTTTTACATTATACTGCATTTATTTTTCCATAGGTAGAATTACATGAAAAATATACATTTTTGCATTTTGAACCCAGTCCAGACAGTCTTGTAGCTTCTTTTCACAGTTGTAGCAGGACTGTGATCTGTTGCCAGATTTAAATCTCATTTAGTTATCTGTTATAGTATTCCTGGCTAATTTCTGCATGGTTTGCGGCCTTAATCTGTGGCAGGCTTACAGAAGTGGCTGTATTGTGAATTCTGCTGCTGGATTTGTTCTTCAGTACTTTTTAAAGCTGCATATAACTTCTAAAAGTTGTATTCCAGTAATCGGGTGCATTAATCTGTTGTGGAACTGCAATAGTGGTAGGATCGGGAATTCTTCTCTAGAATTTGTGTTTCATTACTTTATTACCTGCTTAAAGTTGCATTACAGTGCCTTATGTTTACTTTGTTACTGTTTTTCCCCTCTTCTTGTAATCTGTTCCACTCCTCAATAAGCCATTAAACTAAAAGTTTCTGAAATTCAACCGTAGGTCCTGAGCTTCAGTTTTAAAGGGCTATGTCTCAGGCTTCTGCCGCTTATAGTAATCTGACTTCCAAAGTACCTCCCTCCCCTCTTTCATTTCTATTGTCTATTGTGTAACCTATTTAAGTACTTTCTTATACATTGTTTTCCATATATCCATAATACTAAGTGCCCACAAAACAAACTAGTATCGTACTTGAATAAACTTCCCTTACTACAAATTTTCTCCTGCTCATTTTCCCAGAGTTCCCACCTGTTTGGCACCCTAGCCACACTCTGAGGGGCTCCTGAGTTAATCCTGATCCATCCTTGGCAGATAAGATATTTATTTTATTATTTTGAACTTCAGTTCACTGTTTAGAGTGGTATTGCTTTATTATTCCTTTATTCGTTGATTTTAAATCATTCTAAAGTTCCCTAATACATGAAATTGCCTTGTCAAGGCAGCTTAAGTTTTGTGTTAGCATTACAACTGAAATCAGTCTTTCTTGGTGTTATTACATCTAGAGGTTGGCAGTGCCCTGTACAGACAGAAACACCTAGAATGTAAATTTTATTTACAAAACTTCCCTTAGAACAGAAAACTGTAACTTAGTGTGGCTAAAACAAAGCCATTATGCAAAGACAAGCTTATATCCACTAGTCTGCACATTCAGCAGCACTACTATCAAATTTTAGCATGATCTAACCTAATGTAGTGCCAGACTCCAGAGACCAGCCATATACAGGTCCAGACAACATGGATATGTGATTTCCAAAAGTCTTCATAGACAGCTTGGCAGGTATAAGCATCTTGAGACAATGTAGCAATTTTCTCATGATCACAGACAACCATTTCATCCTTAAAAAACAAACACAGTATGTGGGAGATGCACATGCACAGGTTCACTGGAGGCAAAAATCTTCCATACAAACAAGGTTGTCAAGAACATGCACACTACAGCCATGACATATAGTGACCATCACACTATTTGAATGAGCATGTTTTGATTTGATGTATCCTTAGGTTAAAATCTTTCATGGTATAGGATGATCTGCCTGTTTGTATAAACTTGTCAAAACTAGATAGGTTGAGCATGGTCATGTGTTTTATAGGGTGGAATATTTAAATGAATGAGCTAGACTGTATTCTGATCCTGATGAAGTCTGGAGTAACAGCTGAAAGCGCTTAACCTGTTTATTTTGTTTTTATTTTTCTAGTGTATTTATATTTTAATGTATTAAAAAAATATTTTTGGCTGATTGATACTCCCTTGCCTGCAGCTGGTTCTTAAGAATTGTAACTTGGTAGATTTTCTGCTTCACTATTTTTGGTTCTTGGCTTCAGTGTTTGTGACAGTGATTCAGGTCGTAGCCTGCTATATGTCGAAACCACTATGTCCCAAGACTCGCACTCCACATTCCTAAGCACCCTGGAGAATATTAGCATCCAACCTAACACTCTCTTACTAGGCGACTTCAGCTACCCCACCATGAACTGGGTAAACTACTCATGTACCAATACACTTGCCCAACGTTTCCTGGAGTTCATTAATTCCAATGCCCTGGACTAGCCTGTTCTTACCCCCACTAGAGGTAGCATCATCCTTGACCTGGCCATTACTAACATGGGTGACCGTTGCTCTACACCAATAGTCAGCTCCTCCCTGGTTAGATCTGACCACAAACTAATCACCTTGGAAATCCACATCCCTCCCACCCCCCATTAAAGGTAACCACCATGAAAATATTCTCTAAAGCTAACGTTGGGATCCTAAAAACAGAGGTGGCTAACTTCATGGCACCCATGCAAATGGAGATTGCATGACTGCAGAATCATACACCAATGCACTGTACGAACATATACACAAATGCATGGATCTTGCCATACCCAACAGAACCAAGACACTCTCCTCCAAAATAAGGAAGCCAATCTGGTGGTCCCCTGCCATAAACAAACTCTACAACAGAAGGAGGAAACTGATGCAGAATAAGGCTACATCCCAAGACTGGAAAATCTCCCTTATCTGCCTCAACAAAAAGTTGAGATACCTCATAAAATCCTCTAAAGCTAGGTATGAAAACAGAATTGCAGCAGATAGTAAAGACAACCACAAGGCCTTCTATAGTTATGTAAAGAATCTCCAGAGCAATAGCCAGATTTGCTCTGAGCTACTGCACAATGGTACCTCCTATACCGAGCCAACAGAAATTGCCAATATAGTGGCCGACAGATTCAGTGCCAGGACCAATCACAATACCAGTAGATTGCCAGGCACCCAGTATTATTGCTGCACAGATTAAAACAGCACTGTTCAAGGCCAAGAATACAGCTTCTATGGGACCTGACAATATCCCTGGTTGTGTTCTACATGAACTATAGAGTGAACTGGCACCTCACCTGTGTGGTGCACTGCTACAGTCATCCCTCTCCACAAAGGATGAGCGTCTACAGACCCTGGGAACTATCGCCCCATTAGCCTGATGAGTCTGATATGCAAAGCTATGGAACGAATCATCATGGACATAATAAACAAGGATATAGGGGATCTCCAAACTCTGGATTCCATGCAGTTTGGTTTTGTGAATGGTAGATCATGCCTGCTCAATTTGGTCGACTTCTCTGAATCAGTGAAAACAGATGTGGATGAAGGCAAGGTGGTTCATACAGCCTACCTTGATCTGGCCAAGGCTTTTGATTCCATTCCTCACTCAAGAATTATAGAAAAACTCACTAAGTTTGGCATCAACCCCTATATCACTAGGTGGGTTGCAAACTGTCTCACAGATAGAAACCACAGTGTGAAAGTAACTGACTCCAACTCAGACTGCTGATTAGTCACAAATGGAGTCTCACAGGGTTTGGTCTTGGGTCCCTCTCCTGTTTGGTATCTATTTCTCTGAAGTCCAGGCCAACACAAAGGAACTCTGGTTGAAAATGTTTGCAGATGATTGCAAGTTGGGAGCTATTATTAATTTCCCAAGTTATGTTGACATCCTACAGAATGGCCTCACTGTGACCAACGACTGGTGTCAGAACCATGGCCTTAAGCTCAATGCCAAAAAATGTGTTGTCATCCCCTTTGGGAAAAACCCGGTTCCCCTGAATTACCACATTGATGGTAGTCCACTGAACACAGAAGGCGTTATAAGAGATCTAGGAACACAGGTTGACAGCAACCTCTCTTTTGATCACCACATTGCCACTGTGGTCAGAAAGTCCTTCTATGTGGCACATCTCATTATTAAGGGTTTTGCATCCAGAAAGAAAGAGGTCATTGTCTCCCTCTACTCTTCCATCATTAGGCCAATGTTCGAGTACAATGCCCCATTTGCCATGTACCTCACTAGACACCTGCAACAACTGGAGAGGCCGCAAAAGTACCTCACAAAGGGATCCTAGGCCTTAAACACTTGTCCTATATGGACGGACTCAAAAAACTTCAACTATTCTCTATCTCATATCGCCTACTTAGAGGCAATCTCTGCTTGACTTACAGAGCCATGTCTGACCCAGCTGTGTTAGAAATGCTACATCTAAAGAAATCCCAATCCATCCACACCACATGCTCCAGAGACCTCAACCTAATTACCTCAATTAACAGAACATGCTGTAGGGACAGGTTCATATCCCAGAGACTTGTTGAATGGATTGGAAACAGAAAAGTCACCCCAGGAATAACACCAGTGGCTCTACTCGACAGAGGCACTGGGAACTAAGGTCAGATGGTGCTATGCCAGGGTAATCCTATGGCTAGGCTTGTAAAGGCCCCAGGGCCATTAGCTTAGTACACACATATGAACCTATGAACCTATGATGTCCTTTCCTGATCCTTTTGTAAGTGGTGGCAGCCAAGGGAATGTTAATTTGGAAAACATTCTGACCAGTGTTGGTTTGTTGACCCAGCTGGTACAGGAATTAACACAAAAAAATCAATCTCATTCAACAATCCCATGACCGTGAGTTTTTGCAGACGCCTTCCTGTTTGATTACTTCTTGGCAGAGGGACCAACAAGATGTAAGTGGAAATGTGCAAGCTGAAAAGTCTATACTTTCGAATTGGCTAAAATTAGTAACTTGAATTTTCAAGATAGTGGGTTTGATAATACTACCTCCTTAAAAAAAACTCATGAATAAGTTGGAAAACATTTTATTCAGATGTTGTAAATTACAACTGGGAAAGGAATGTTTAAAAGTGAGAACAATTCCCAAAGGTTTTGGGTTATGGAAATTTCTGACAGGATTAACATTTGAATATCCATTGTGTAAAGAACTAGTAGATTTATTTGACAAGCACAGGTATGAGTTATTGGAATGTTTACTAAAACACAACCAAAAAGAAATAAATGTATTAACCATTGAAGCTGGTAAGTTAGACCAGTGTATCATACAAGACTTATTGTTTGAGCATAACAACAGAGAATATTTTAGTATTTTCAGTCATACTGACAAAAATATTAATGATATCAAAAGAAGAAAAGAGAAAACATTCGAGAGAAACAGGAATTAGTGTCTAGATGGGTGTGCATATCCTAGACCTTCTATTTCCAACAGGAAGAACTCCATGATTTTGAATACTACTAAGATTGGCTGTTCAGAGGCAGAGGAGGAGTCTAACAGTCATGATCAACCCCCTTTAGAGAATGGCCCAATTCAGAAGCCGAAGAGATTGAGGAGCAGGAGGGAATGGCAGCAGGATCCACCTCCAACACACAGGTCTGCTCGCAACCAAATATACAGGAAAAATCAGCGTGTTTGCAGGAATTTGAATTCATATCAGAAGCAGACTTAATCAGTGATATTTTTGGATTAAATTATTCTGTTTCCAGTGATCCTGGGCCACAGGTGGTTACCAATGAAACTGGTGATTATCAAAAGCAAGGACAAATACAAAAACTGAATAAAAAATGAAATAGTGAGCCAGTCCCCCAGGCACACTCCAACAATATTCACAGAATGATCGAAGCAAGCAGCAAAGCAGTAGAATCCTTTTATTGAGTGATAAAATCACTAATAAAATAACTGGTAATCACTTTTGTTTAATAGAGTATTAAACTTCGTCAGACACCATGTTTTTTACATCATCCACAGGGGGGAGCCAGAGGATCAGCATCTGATTTCAGTTCAACACCCTTTTGTCTTGCTGCTGCTTCACAACTTTATATGAAGGAACCATCCGGTCCTGCAGTCGGAAACACACAGTACGGTTTACAGGGGAAGTCATCTGGACAAGGAGTTCTATTAACGCTGCTCGTAGACATGGAGCTGTTGTTCCCAGTAGGAGAGAAATTCCACAACTCAAAGACTGGTTGGGTACTAGTTTTTCTTTATTCCAGGACAGGAATGGACAAGCTCCACCTTGGAGGGTAAGCTAAATGATTCTGACAGCAAGTTGCTGAAGTGTGAAAAACTGCATCGTGAAAATGCATGCCTGAGAGAGTGTATTCGTTATAATATTGTTCCCAAGGATCTACGCATTTGGAAATACCCTACTGGCTTGTCTAATAATTTGGCTTTACATGCTAACCTGTTAAAGATGTTTGACAGGTTTGCTACTGAATTGCTCAAATTACTTATTAAATATAATAATAAAGATGTAGAAACTCAGTAAAGACTTGACTGTTTTGGAAAAATATATAAGGGAAGATGCCTTGTATGAACAATTTAAGTATGGGCATTTGAGAATTTACAATAGTTTAGAGCAACATATAGAAAAGCTAAAAGCTGGAAAAAATAAGAAAATAAATAGGGATTTAAATGAGTATGCGAATGGTTTAGCATACCCAAAAGCACCAAGCCTTCAGCATAGATGTAGATATTATAATAACAGAAAAAAATCTTCCTGTAAACAACTATGACAATAATCAAGAATTGGGGAATGTGGCTGATTTAGAAGAACATGGAGCAACCTCAGACTATGGTAATGAATATCAAGGGCTAAGAAGGTCGGAGGGAATTAGAAACAGGAATGACTCTAATGTTAGACAAGAGCAGCAACTGGGGTTTCAAGGAGTGGGGTTTCTGGGAGCCAGACTGGGGAACAAGAATTGGAGGACATAAACCTTGTTCCTAACTCTTTGCATCCTGTTGTAGACCATGATGGTATGACTTTAATTGACCATGAAAGTCAGTTACCTAATGAGAATTTGTTTGGTGGATGCACCATTGTCTTGAACGCGCAAAAGGACTTTAAAGTTTATAATTTTTCTCATCTGCATGTTGACATTGATGTTGCAAATTTGTTATCTAAGGGAATGACATTTGTTCCAACCCACAAATTCAAGTTTACTGATATCATGATACACTTAAAGTTGTATTTGAGAAAATTGAGTCTTTCCTTATTGTATCAAAATAATGCTGACAATATCCATGCTAAGAATACATATGGAATTAGTTTCATTTTAACCCACCCCTCCATCCTAGATTAGTTATGTATGAAAAATTATGTGAACTAGATTTAATGAATTTGCACAAACATAACAGTAGGTTCTATGATGGCAAGATAAATCTTAACAAAAATGAGTGGCAACTTGTACAGAATTTGCAGAAAGAAAAAAATTAGAATCATGAAACCTGATAAGAGGGGTGGGGTAGTCATCATGAGTCCGGATATGTATAGCAATAAAATGAATGAATTGTTAGAGATGGACAGATATGAAGAGACTATACTGAATGAATTAAATGGAGCATATAGGAAGATCTATACTCAGTTAAGTGACATTTTCCTCGAAAGAAGGATAGCTATACATTTATACAACTATTTGAATATTCTGAACCCCAGAATCCCAATGTTTTAGACCATTCCTCCATGAGGCCTTTAGTGGATGGCAGGGATTCAATAACCTCAGCTTGTGCACAATATTTAGATTTTGAATTAAAGAAAATATTAAAGAAATTACCATAGATTTGCAAAGACTCATGGACCTTTTTGGCTTCTTTAAACAAAATACAATACAGACAAACTGATATACTAGTGGCCATCGATGTATGTCATCTCTATACAGTCATACCGTAGGACATTGGACTGGCACATGATACCACTACCCTGATTATGGAGCTATTAGAGCCAGAACTTAGTAATAACTACATAACATTGAACAATAAGTACTACTTACAGAAAAAGGGTATAGCCATGGGTTCACCTTGTAGTGGGGCATATGCTAATGTAGTCATGGTGTATTGGGAAAAAACTTTTGTTTTCCAGTCCTTTTATTACAACTATATTAAAACGTATTATAGATTCCAGGGTGATATTTGCCCCATATGGAAGGGATCAATGGTTATACTGGAGCAATTCCTAGAATATATAAATAATACTACTTCATTTTTTAAATTCACTTGGAATGTGAACTGCAACTTTATTAATTATTTAGATGTTCACCTATTCAAGGATGAAATGAAAGGGAGATGTGTGATTACAATTCACAGGAAAGAGACTTATTCTAACTGTTTCCTTCATTACAGTAGTTCAAAAAAGGTCTGTGGTGAAGGGACAGTTAGGGCAGCTCGAATGGTCACTAGACATGAAGACTTTATGCAAGAGTGCAATACTTTATGCTCGATGTTCCTTAAAAGAGCATACCCCGTAGAATTAATTGATGACTTGATTCAGGAAGTTATAAGAAAAAGAATGAATGGGCATTTTCAGCCCATTCTGAGAGATGAAAGTCACTTTACAGACATGACACCAGAGGAGGTTTTCCGCCCTATGGTAGAGTCTAGTACAGCTATGGATATATAAATGTATGACACTGAACAACTCTTTGATTTTTCAAGATCATAACTGCAATTCAAAAGGGGTTCCTATCACGTCATCGAACTTTTACAAGTTCAAACCACATATGGTCGAGACCATATGTTCGAATTTGTTAAAGTTCGAGCGTGTGAATGGAAATCTCCATAGACGAAGGTTTCCATTCATTTCAATGTGGTGCGATCTCGGAGTTGGTATATTTAAGTAGCAGGGTATATGGGGGGTGCAGCCGAGCTTACTCCCCTGCTTACAACAGTTTATTTTGTTGTCTGTTGTGTTTTTTTTTTTTTTTTTTTTTTAGGTAGTGGAAGTTATATAACTTCGAACATAATGGTTCGACCATTAGGTGTTCGAAGTTACGTAACTTCGACTATATGATATAGACCCATTCAAAAGCAGTGATATATTTAGCATTGTGTGACTCATGCCCAACCTTTTACATAGGTAAAACGGAGAGGAAATTCAGTCAATGGATTTATGAACATGATTATGCCATAAGAAAACAAAATTTAAATAATGCCTTAGCTAAACATGTCTGTGATAAATAAGAACATTGGTTTAGCTTTCTAGTTATTGATCAAGTTGATATAAATGATGATAAAAAAACATGGGGGCTGCTTTTAGAACTTAAGGAACTTAGATGGCAAAGTTGCTTGCAAGCTGACAGCTGGCCAGGGATAAATGAGCATAGTTCTATTACGCCAGTGTTAAGGTTAAAAGCACTAAAAAGAAAAAAAAAACATTAGTACATTATTGTCAGCATATTTTACATATATGTTTTTAATCATGTTTATTTAGTATTTAAATTAAGCTCTTAGCATTGTGAAAAGCATATATCCTTTTGTCTCAATTGTTTATGTGGTATTTCTTTTAGGCAGGCTATGGTGGTGTGTTTATCAATTGATTTTGTAATTGCTTTATCCAATGAATTTAAACTACTTGATTATTTAAGGAAGTGATGTAAAAACATGGTTTCTGATGAAGTTTAATACTCTGTTAAATGAAAGTGTGTACCAGTTATTTTATTAGTGATTTTATCACTCAATAAACGAATTCTACTGCTTTGCTGCTTGCTTTTTGAATATTGTTGGAGTTGCCTGGGGGACTGGTTCACTATTTCGTTTTTTAAACTGGTGACTATACTTTATACAATTTTAGTAACTTCTATAGTTCTGTGAAATACGCTAACCTTTTAAGTAAAGGGAACACTTTTGTTCCCTCTACGAACTTCAGAATATACAGACTATTGAAAGACAAAAACTGCAAAGAACCACCATGGAATAAAAATGTAAAATTTAATGAAGAAACGAGCGCTTTCACGCACACTCAGGTGCGCTTCATCAGGTTATAATAACATCAGGGATATCACTTACTTTTATACATTGACAAAAATTCTCAATTAAGCAATCAAAGATAATTAAGCAAATTTAAAGGTATAACACATAAGAAAGTCCTTTTCAAGACAAACGGTTCATTTAAACAAACAGCCGCATCAAATTTCAGTTTCTCAGGTTCACCCCAAGATAACAGCTGGATAATACAGTTTAGAACCGTATAATCAATAATCATTATGGTTTCCATGTTATACATATTGAAAATGAAAAACAAAATTAAAATAAAATTTTTTAAAGTCAATACAGTTGAAAATAACATGAAAGACAAGGACGATACTGACTAAGAACCCCATTACATGTCCATATATCAGTCCTTGCTAAAATAAAATAAAATAAAATAAAATAAAATAAAATAAAACCATAAAGCACTGATGGTGTTAACGCTTTATATAAAAATGGCATATGCCCATTCAAACGAATGAAGGTAAATAACATGAAAAAGGACTGGTAGGTTAAATCATATAAATACATTCATAAATCCAACATCATAGAATATGACAAGGTGTCCCTATGAATGTAAAGGTTAAACTAAAACTAAACAATTTTCTAAAACCATGTATATATCATAAATGGCAACAAGTAACACATGATAACTTATTGTTCATATAAAAATTCATGTGTATAGACCTTTAAATAAACATAAAAATACACATTCAATATATTATAATAATAATATCTATAGGCCATCATGAGAATCAATAAATGTATGGTTAAACAATCATAGCTGAAAAACGGGTTGATTAGGCCCAGGCAATAATATAAAACATATCATGAGAAATTTTAAGACAATATAAAAATATAAAAATATGGCCTTTAGTCTAACATCATAAAGTGTCAAAGAAAGTGGCATAAGGTATCACATAGGCAGGCTATGGTGGTGTGTTTATCAATTGATTTTGTAATTGCTTTATCCAATGAATTTAAACTACTTGATTATTTAAGGAAGTGATGTAAAAACATGGTTTCTGATGAAGTTTAATACTCTGTTAAATGAAAGTGTGTACCAGTTATTTTATTAGTGATTTTATCACTCAATAAACGAATTCTACTGCTTTGCTGCTTGCTTTTTGAATATTGTTGGAGTTGCCTGGGGGACTGGTTCACTATTTCGTTTTTTAAACTGGTGACTATACTTTATACAATTTTAGTAACTTCTATAGTTCTGTGAAATACGCTAACCTTTTAAGTAAAGGGAACACTTTTGTTCCCTCTACGAACTTCAGAATATACAGACTACTGATAGATTTAAAAGTTTATCTAAGAAAATTAAATCTCCACTTGGTTTTTGAAGACAATTGAATGCATTATGATAAAATATGCATTAGTCATAGAAGTACTTTTAAACCCCCCTGCATTACCCTTACTAATTTTTGAAAAAAATGGTGAAATTTGATTTCAGAGAGTAACAGGAGCGTAATTTTATGTTTAAATGTGGGTGCAACCTATCAGCACATGAGTATTCTTTGTTGCTGGATTTGGAAAAGGATAAAAGTTTAAGGGTAATGAAGCCAGACAGGGGAGGGGGTTGTTATTAGAAACAAGGACAAGTACATAAACCGGATGAATAATCACCTTTTGGATTGTGAGTTGTATGAGAAAACATCTTTAAATATGATTAATGTGGCTTATAGAAAAATAGACTATCTTTTAAAAGACCTTTTGGATCAGGGTGAAATTGAGCTGGAATTGCTTGATTATTTCTATGTCAAGTTTCCAGTGGTGCCCTGTATTTTTGGGATACCTAAGATACAAAAATCAGCACTGACCCACCAATGAGACCTATTGTGAATGCTAGAAAGTTGAAAATTTATCCCCTAGGGAAATATATCGATTTAAAACTGAAAAAAAGTGTCTCGAACCTTATAGTTATCTATGTTGGGATTCTTAGGATTTTTTTGTTGAAGATCAAAAATCTGAGTTATTCCAGAGACCTAATTTTTTAACTGTTGATGTTGTTGAATTATTTAATGTTATCACCCATACCACCAGTTTAGCTTGATTCCATGACTGTCTTTGTGAATCTACTGATTTGAGTAACAATGAAATTAACGTTTTGGACACCTGTATGGAAACAGTTCTCAAAAACAACTTTGTGTTTCTGGAAGGACAATATTTTCATCAGGTTAAGGGTGTAGCAATGGGTGCATCTTGCACCCACATCTTTATCAATATTGTCTTCATTCAGTGGGAAAAGCAGTTTTTGTTTGAAAAACTTTTTCCTAGACCCTGGAAATTATACCTCCATTATTTGGATGACATTTTTATTGTGTGGTTTAGACCTAGTAATGAGATCAAAAATTGTGCTGATTATTTGAATTCCACCACATAATTTTTCAAGTTTACTTAACACTTATAACAATGGTGCTATAAATTATTTGGGTATTAACTTGTCAAAAAAATATCAGGAACAATGTTTTGTGAACACCATCTATAGAAAACCCACACATTGTGATAGCTTGTTGCACTATGAAATTAATCATCCTGGTCACCAGAAATGGGGGATAGTAAAGAGACAATATATTTGTTTAGCTAGCATGGTATCAGAGAATAACCGTTTTGTGTTGGAAAGCCAGTTACTGGCCAACATGTTTCTGGCACATGGTTATCCTGATAAATTAGTTTCTGTAATAAGATCTGAGGTTGCCAGTAAAAGAGACAAGGGGGAGATTCTGCCCTTATTAAAATCTTCTTACAGTTCAGTGGCAGAAATGTTTGAATCTACCCCCATTTCAAAAAGTAACCATCATTTTTCTTTTGTCATGGAACACTAGATGATTCTTATATCAGGGAAGTGGTGAACAAATATTGGTTTGTTTTCTCTTGTTTCAATGGCATTTTAGATAAACTGTGGGACAGGCCAACATTTGTCTACCAGAAGGGTAGATCTATAAAAAACATGTTGGAAGGTAGTAGTGGCTCATGTGTGGTTATGAGCAACAAAAAAACTGGCACTTTCAAATGTGGCTTTTGTAGCAAGTGTAAATATACTCCGATCAGTGACCAAGTTATGGTTAAAAGGCTAGGTTTTATTGTAATTGTAACACCCAAGAGATTGTTTATCTGACTGTTTGCCAGAAATGTAATGGGTTTTATGTGGGAAAAACACAAAAAAGATGAGAGAAAGAATATACAAACATTCTTTGGACATAAAAAAGAAGAACCTGAACAATTCTTTGGCAAAACATAATGTGAATTTCTGTGAACATAATTTTCTATATTTTGGTTTAGATCACAATGTGAAGGATCCTGGGGTGGGGTGGGGGTGGGGAGATCTTGGGAAGATTTGAATTAAGCTAGTGAGCTACGGAGGCAACTAAGACTAAATGCCATGGTCCCCCCTCCTCCCGGGTTTGAATGAGCATGTTTAAATTGGATGTATCCTTAGGCTAAAATCTTACATGGTATAGGATGGTCTGCTTGTCTGTATAAAGTTTGTCAAAACTGAAATGGTTGAGCACAGTCATGTGTTTTATAGTGTGGGATATTTAAATGAATGAGATAGACTGTATTCTGATTCTGATGAAGTCTGGAGAAACAGATGAAGGCACTTAATCCTGTGTATTTTGTTTTTATTTTTCTAGTGTATTTGTATTTTAACTTATTAAACAATCTTTTTGGCTGTGTGATACTCCCTTGCCTGTGGCTGGTTCTTAAGGATTGTAACTTGGTGGAAGATTTACTTCACTATATTTGGTTCTTACCATCACACACATAGACCAACCTATGCCGAGACACTAATAAGCAATCTTCCCAAACTTCAAAGACCTCCTAAGCCTATAAACATCTAAGCAATCTCTAAAGCTCTCACCAAAAGCAACAACAAATGCCACACATACTCCTAAAATCAGTGAAGCCCCAAGAGCAAAGCCTATAAGGTGAGGCAACACATTACCCAGGACTCTTGCCATAGGGGACTCCATTGTTTGAAACTTATATGCCCCACTCACCAGACTGAACAAGGAAAAGATAATGGTTAGTTACTTATCTGGAGCCAGGATCTACCATGTTACACACTCACTCAAGTTACTGCACCACAAGTGCCAATATGATTCTTTCATAGTCCATGTTGTAATTAATGACCTGAGATGTATTTCCCTGGACTATATGAAGACAGACATTGTCAGTCTCTCTGAATGTGTGTCTCAGGAAGTTATGTGTCTTACATTCAGCAGAATTCGACCTTCACCAAGGATGATGCCACAGTTGAACAAAAGATGATTGACTTCAATAATTGGCTTCATTTCTGCTGTCTTTCCAGGGGATTCCATATTTGTCAGCATGGGAGGACATGGTTGACAGACCACATTGCTTCTGAATATTGGCTAAAACTTTATCCACCCCCTTAGAGCCCTTTTTAAGTAATGCCAAATCGACAAACCTACCAACATTGCAAATAAGATCCAAAGAAACCTAAAGGTGTTATTGCACATTGCTAAGAGCCTAAACAAGAAATTCCAATATAGACATCTGTGCTATCACTGAGACATGGATTAAATCTGAAGAAAGTACTATGGGTATGCAAGCCTTAAGTGTCTTCCACACATTTAGACCATCAGCTGCAAAGACAGAGACAAAAGGTAGACAGATCTCAATCTATATTAGTAACAAGCATAACTTCATGTTGATTAAACAGTACTATGCCCTGGAATTTATCCAAGTGCAAATCTCCAAAGGCAAAGTCTCATACCATTTACTGGCAAGATATAGATCACCCTCTATTTCCCTAGAATCCCATAGCTGGTACCTAGACCTACTGGAGACACTCACCATTAAACCAAATACCTATTAATGGGAGACTAACTACTCCTGTATAGACTGGGAAACATATGCTGCCTCATACTTGCAGGTACAGTGATTCCTGGACTTTATTAATACAAATGCCCTTCACCAGATAGTGTGGATCTCCATAAGTGGTTCAAACATACTGGATCTGGTAGTCACCAATATGGCAGAACACTCCATTCCACCAGGGTGTCACATCCTCATTGGTGAAGTCAGACCTAAAAGCTGTCAACTTTAAAATAAAAATAAACTGGGTAATCCCAGCAAACCCTGTAACAGTTAGGAACTATTCCAAAGCAAACTACACCCTATTAAGGGATAGGTTATTAAAATTCAGTGCCCCTCCTAACTCTGAATTCACAATAACCTATATGAAATTGTTCATAGAAACTCTGTACAACCAGGTAAATGGCTGTATAGAAGCTGCTGTACCTACTAGAGGTAAGCCCAAAACAAACATTGAAAACAAACCACACTGGTGGAATTCCAACCTTAATATGGTATATAATAAAGGAAAAAAGCCATAGCTAAAATCAGGAAGAGCAACTCCCATAATGATAGGAGCTCTCTAATTAAACTAAATAGGAAACTAAAAAGACTAATTAAGTTCAATAAGGCCAATTATGAGATCAAGATAGCCTCACCAGGCTAAAGACAACCACAAGGCCTTCTATAGCTATGTTTGAAACCTGAAGCACAGCAGACATCAGTGTACTGAACTGGTGATCAGTGATGCTACCTTCAATGAACAGAGTGACATAGCAAATTTGCTTGCTGAAAATTCAGCTCAATCTTCACTCTATCAAGGCCCCCACTTCCCTCCATAAAATACCTACTAGCATAACCCTCCCCCCAACTATTAACAGGGAGCAGGTTTTGGCAACACTTACTAAGGCCAAAAGCTCATTCAGAAAGGGCCCCGACAATATCTCCTAGTGGCTCCTAAATATCTGGAAACATGATTATCAGGACCATTTGTGTCACTTTTCAACTATAGCCTCAAAACAGACTTTGTGCCATGAGAATGGAAGATTGCAACGGTTATCCCATTTCTTAAGGGGAGACCATCATCTGACTGTAGAAACTACAGACCTGTTATTCTGTCTAGTTTTTATATGTAAAAGCATGGAATGAATTATCATAGAAATGATTAATAAAGGGAAGAAGGATCATGTCTACTACACCTGGTGGACTTCTTTGAGAAGGTCACTGAGGCGATGGATGAGGGGAAAACGGTGCATACTGCCTACCTGGATCTGGCTAAAGCATTCAATACAATAACCCACTCAGATATAGTTGACAAATTAATTGAACTGGGCATAAACCTTTACATGACTCATTGGATTGCCAAATGGCTCACAGAATGGACCCAGGAAGTCAGGATTGGTGATACCACCTCCACTAAGAGATTCATCACTAGTGGGGTGCCTCAAGGCTCTGTGCTGGAATTATCCCTATTTGTCATCTAGTTCTCAGAAGTAAAGGCTAATGTCAAGGGGAAATACATTAAAGTGCCTTTGGGAAAACAGCCACCCAGGCTAATTATTCTATTGATAAGAAACCAATAAGACCCATAACAGTTGACCTAGAAGTCTGGGATCTGGGAACATTGGTAGACAGTAAGCTAACCTTTGATCAAAATGTGGCCAAGGTAGTAAAAAAATAATTCTATGTCACCCAACTTATAAGTAAGGGCCTCTCATACAGGTACATGGAAGTCATAGTACCACTTTATTTAGTCTTTATCAGACCTGCACGTACCTGACCAAACATATGCAACAGTTGGAACACCCATAGAGATTCCTTACCACAAGAATCCAGGGTATAAAAACATTGTCCTATATGGATTACTTTAAAGCTCCATCCCTATACTCTGTTTCCTATGGGTTACTGAGAGCTGATCTATGCCTGGCATAGAAGGCATCCTTGAATCTAGCACTGAATGAAATTTTTCACATCAGCAAAACAAACAGCATCTGCTGCGGTGGTGGTGCTGCGGTAGTGTTGTTGCCTCACAGTTAGACGTTGCCCGTTCGATTCTCAGTTAGAGAGTCTTCTGTGTGGCGACATGTGTGAATGGGCATTCCTTCGTTGAAGGTTGTGTGTTAGGCCCGGCAAGCCAGAACGTCAAAATCTACTGCCAATCATTAGCGGACCGGAGTTCCACTGTGGTGACCCCTAACCGGGAAAAGCCGAAAGAAAGAAACAAACAAAAAGCAAAACAAACAGCATCAGAACCACCAGATCTAAGGATTTAAATTTTGCTTGTGACAAAAATAAGCCATGTAGATGACAAGGATATGTGTCTTAGAGGATCCTCATGCTCTGAAACAAGCTCCCCATCCATGTGAGTTCATTTCTAACCCTATTTAAGTGTAACCTTGACCAAATAATAGAAACATCAGAAATTTACCCTGGGTATGTCCCCCATGTCTTTGAAAGACAGAGGTAGTCAGTAGTGCCCAAACTAACATACATCCCCATGCATAACCTCTAGAAACTTCTTAACATCCCCCCAATTATTGACCATGACACATAGAGACACAATTGGGTTGGATTGCATGGCTAAGCTTATGAAGGCCCTGGTGGTCATTAGCTTAATATATAACTATGAACCTATGAGCACACACACACACACACACACACACACACACACACACACACACACACACACACACACACACACACACACACACACACACACACACACACACACACACACACACACACACACACACACACACACACACACACACACAGTCATTTACATTTTTTTTAATTTGGAAACAAGTTTGGTAGTACAAGCACTGTTGGTGTAAAACACAATCAAGAACCAGAAAAAGACCACGTGTGAAGAACCTGACCAGAGAAATGTAAGGCATTCCACAATTCCACAGCACAGTAAAATATTCAAATATTTTAATTTAATTTCCTGTTAAGCACTTTTGTACAGTTAAACAGCATACTACAGGATTTCCTCAGAACTAAAAACAGTTTCTCCACTCACCCAGTATATACAAACATGCGATATGTGACAAGCATGAAAAAGCAAATCATTGCAGTCAGTCAATTAAGAACAAATATAAAATACAAGTCATCTGAAATATGCTAGAAATTATGATAAATATAAATGCAAAATAAATATCTATATTAAAAATAAAAATATAAACATATAAAATATAAACCAACCTCCAAAGTGTTTGTGTGCAAATAAAAAAGCTTTGCTTGTACTTCACTATTGTCTTTTTCTACGTTTTAATTTGGCTGAATATTATACATATTAGTGAATACTGTTCATTTGCAGCAACAACTTTTCATTTACAGATTGCGTTGCTTAACATTCCTCATACCATGACTTCACAGGTAAGTTCTAGAGTGAATTATCCGTACTCTGTAAGATCTGTCTATAATAGCTCCTAAGTCCCCTTTCATTCTGAAAACCACCAGAAAGATCTATTTTCAGTCTTCTGTTCAGTCTCAATTTTTTCCCAAATGACATAAAAATCAAGCCTTACTTTCATTTTTCATAAACTCATTTTTACTCTGCACTAGGTTACTGTATTTCTTTTCAAAATGACATATAAATAATCCCTCACTCTCACTCTTCATAGTCTGTCTTCTAAGTCATCTACATAATGCTATTCAGTACATATGCAATGAGAAAATGATTCCCTGACGTGGTTGAATGCCTATTTCAATGAATAACAATTCATTGAATCCAAATAATTGGAATTACATTTAGCTGAATGATAATTTGGTTGAAAGTCCATTTCATTGAAGGTAGCAAAGCATACATAGTTCTGTAGTACACAAGTAGAAATATGTAGAAGTACATGAAAATGCTTTACCTGATGTTTGAGCTTACCTATACATAATAACTGCTATGTTTTCTATTTTTGCATTGGCATTAATTCCCTTTGTGTAGTATTTTCTCTTTTCTACACAGCTGAGTGACCATAGTTAGTATGTAAGTAATGGGGGTGTGGAAAGCAAAGTCCCAAGAGGGGTTTTATATATAGTTGTAAAATGTGCTTATTGCCTCCCAAACAGTCTAAAGTATGACCTATTGGAACAACTTGAGGCACTCTTCGACTAGCATGAGAACACTCTACTTTCCAAGTCATGACTAAAATTTGGACTGCAACAGTCATTCACTACCATGAGAGTGGACCATTAACTGACCCAGGGAACTACAGACCCATCAGTTTAATGAGCTTAACATGCAAAGCCATGGAAAGCATTACAATGAAAATGATAAATAAGGACATTGGCAACCTACAGATACTGGACTCCTCCCAATTTGACTTTGTTAATGGAACATTGTGCCTACTTAACCTTGTAGACTCCTTTAAGAGGGTCACCAAGGCAACGGATGAGGGTAAAACAGTGCACAATGCATATCTTGACCTGGCATAGGTATTCAATACAATACCCTACTCAGGGAAGCTCTCTGAGCTAGGCATAAATCCCTACATAACTCACTGGATTGCCAGCTGGCTCACCGATAGGACCCAAGGCATCAGGATAGGTGAGATCACTTCCAACAAGAGACAGGTCATTAGTAGAGTACTCCAGGACTCTGTGCTGGACCTTTTCCTATTTGGCATCTACTTCTTAGAAGTCAAGTTTAATGTTCAAGGCCTCAGGCTCACTAAATTTGCAAATGACTGTAAATTGAGAGCAATTATAGATGTTTGCCAAGACACCAGCATCTTGAAAGAGGGTTTAACACAAACAAATGACCGGTGCCAAAGCCAGGCCTAAAATGCAATGCCAAAACAATGCATTATAATGCCCTTTGGGAAACTGTCAACCCAAGTTAATTACTCCATTCATAAACACTCCAAAGAGTTGAAGAAGTAGTAAGGGAACTAGAAACATATCTAGACAGCAATCTGGCTTGGGACCAAAGTGACCTAAGAGAGCAAGAAAATCATTCAATGTCACCCAGCATTCAGTCAAAAGAAGTCATAGTACCTCTCTACTTTGCCTTATCAGACCTGACATTGAGTACAATGTCCTCTTTGGGATGTACTTAACCAGACACTTTCACCAGGAGAATTCAGAACATAAATATCCTGTCCTTACACTGATCATCTGAAGGCTCTTTCTCTGTATTCAGTCTCCTACATGCTGCTGAGGCCTCCTCAGACTACAGCCTTGATGGATCTGTTGCACATCACAAAACAATGCAAAATATTCAACACCACAAACACTAGATCCAGGGATTTGAACTTTGCTAGTGGTATAAAATGGAGAAATAAATATATATTCCAAAGGATCTCTGCACTATGGCATACGCTCCCCATCCATGTAAATCAGAATTCATTCCTGACCCTATTAAAACAAAACTTTGACAATTGGATGGGAAATTGTAAATTTACCCTGGTCTGACCTCTATGTCCCAGATGGACAGAGGTTTTCAATATGAGAAGTATTATTTTAAATAACTTCCACCCACCAAATCCCTTACTAACATACCTTCTTTCACATATAGACTCCCATGATGCTAGGGGACCAAATGAGTTTGGGTTTGTGCTTGGGGTGCATGGCTAGGCTTGTAAGTGCCCAAGTGGTCATTACTCCAGTAACAACCTATGTACCTATGAATTCTTAAGACTGAAGTGTTAATAATTTGTAAACATTCATAATGTAAAACTTGTCATGTTGTATGCCTCTGGTCTGATTAATCTGTTGTAAATCCATTTAGTACAACATTTGATTCTTCATCATAAATTTAAAACATGTGGTTGTTTTACTTTACTTTTACCAGGTCCACTCACGTTCAAGTCACTTCATCTCTCCATAATGAATAAATAATTGAATGAATGCAAGAAAGCCCTTTTCCATATAACTGCTTTCTGTTTGCATCCCATATAGGCAGAATTGCAATTCTTAGACATGGAAATGAAAGCATGGCTCTGCACAATCTGCTGCAGCTTAAGACATATACACTGTATCAAATGCGTTGGATAGTAGATATGGTTAATGATCTCACACATAAATTGTGGAGTGTGGGTCTGATTGGTAATGCCCTTCATGGCTAAAGTAGCATGTATATATGTATATATATATATATATATATATATATATATATATATATATATATGTGTGTGTGTGTGTGTGTGTGTGTGTATATATATATATATATATATATATATATATATATATACACATACACATACATTATCTTCCTAAACCTTATCACATATCTGTTCTCTTTAATGTTGAGGCTAGTACTCAGATCAAATGCTAGAAAAATACTCGTAGCAATTGTTTTTTTTTTCTAACAAAGTAAACCAATTAGTTTTTCCACATATGTTTCCATCGCTTCTAAACCTTCTTGAATCTACTACTTTTTTTTCTATTTTTTCTTTAGGGAAGACAACTGTGAGTCAGGTTTCTAGGAAAGTAAAAAAATATGAAAGGAATTATAGGAAAATAATAAAGGGAGGATCTAGTAGTACTTTATACACACACATATATATATATACATATATATATATATATATATATATATATATATATATATATATATACACATTTTTATGTCAGTCAGAAGGTCAGGTTTTTGGAAACTCAAATTTCATATGGTCAAGACCATATGTTCAACTTTCTGAAAACTCAAATGAAAAAAAACACAAAAATGTATGTTTTTGCAGGGGGACTGCTTCCCCATCTCCGGCCAATTATATGTACCAACTCCTAAAAACTCAGAATACTGATAGCTGACAATGCTGAACTGCAAAGCACAAAATGGCAGCATGTACAGTACTAAAAGGTAAGTAAAAGGTATATGCCCTTTTCCCCACTGTAGTGCGATCCTGGAGTTTGTATATATAGTTTGGGGTTTGTGGGGGTGCAGCTACCAACACTGGGGGCTGTGGGGGGCATAAGCTTTGCTTTTATATCATCAGGTGTCTGTTAATAAGGTAAGTAAGTAGTTTTTAATTTTGGAAAGAGTTAGCTTGTGCTGTAAGTGTGCATTTTTTCTTTTTATAGTTTAATTTGGTGAGACGAATTGTTGGTGGTTTATTTGGTATTGTAAACCTAGGTTTTGTGAATGTTAATGTTATTTGTTGTGAAATGTTTGGTATTTATGGATCTGTGCATTTCTATGTTAAACAATTCAGGGGTGAAGGGAAACACACATCATGTCTATGGCTTAACATTTTGTATTTTGCAATTCAGCATTAGAAGCTTTCAGTATTCTGAAATGCAGTCAAACGAGTTTCCAGTATTTTGAACATTCGGGATTGTGGACTCAGTCAAATTAATTTCAGTATTTTGAATCATGTGAAGTGGACCCATATATATATATATATATATATATATATATATATATATATATATATATAGGAGTGCTACAGAATCCTGAAAGCCCAAAATCCTGAAAGTTCAAAATACTGAAAACTCAAAATCCTGAAAACACACAGGATACCAACACTCACACTATCATGTCACAAGCACCTGCTCATGCGTGGCACCTGAACGGACAGCTATCATTTTTTTAACCTAAAAGCTACTCTTATCCATGGCTTCTAAGTTCCTACCTTGTACCTTCATGCTTTTTGTTAAAAGTAGTACATTTCCATAATTATTAGAAATTTCTGTTATCCCCTAAAATAAAATCAATAATATTTTGACAGTTATATCAGCATACAATTTATTTTTCTAGAGGCATAAAGAAAGAATATTAGATTAGATCATACTTCTGGAGAGAGACTACTTGTTGGGAGCCCTGTTATCCAGTAGTTTCATGACCATGGTCACGGCAAAACCTTGTGGGAAATGTAACTGGAAAACACCTGGGAGCCAAGCCCTCGATGAGTAGTTGATCAGTAGTTCATGCCAATAGTTTCAAATTGACAATCGTCCTTCCGTATGTATCCGATCACTAAGTTTAGTAAATAAACCACGGTAGTTACAAACGTTTTGGTAAAAAATGAAAAGACAGTGTACAAACTTTAAGATCGTAGACTAGTGGAAGCAAGAAAATTAATTATTTACTGTAATTGTTTTTTCTTCACAGCTGTCTCATTATAATGGCCCTGGTATAAGATTGTAGCCAAGTGCTCACTGCGGATATCTGACCTCTAAAAACCTCTGTCTAGAAGATCAAAGTTCACCTCCAGTTTTCCACACCAAATGACAAATCCTGCAGCACTGCTCCTTGCAATGAACAATGATACTGCCTTGAGACTAAGCCAGCTAAGAAAACAAGAAAAGTAAATGGAAAAGGCACATTAAGGCCACTATTTAGAAACATGTACCAACCACATTCCCTTTCCATACATTAATGAAACTAAACATACATGGAGGGAAACACTCAGAAATATTTATCTCTTATTCATTCTGCGTTGGCTAACAAAATAAAAAGTCATAATAATGCACTGATTGCTTGTGAAAAACAGCATAAAGCAGGAAAGCATGTAACATGCATTGAACCTTGAGCCCAGTGGAGTGCTTTAGCAATATTTTCATTAGGTGTTCTTTTCCAATTTCTTGATGCTGTGTATTTTTCAATCCATCCAGGACAGACACTATGAAGAAATAAATTTGTCACCATGTTGTTCTAGTTGTTTGTTGGCAGGCTTGTACAAAGCAAAATGAAGCAATCGCTGTTTTGAAACAGATGTAGAAGGAAGCTCAGAATCCTCTAAATTATGACAATATCTAAAAATATGCTTTTATGTGAATAGTCATACACTTTTTTATGTTACATTTACAAATTACTGTGGGCATTTCAATAGTAATTCTTACTCAATATGTGTCATACTAGGAAGGAACTCTTCAGTCAACTAAATTTCAGAGGCTGTGAGAAATTAAATGTATAATTAAATAATAATCAACATTCTATGGAATGTAGTATCCACTGCTGTATAGTCTTCCTTAAGTCCAGGAGACAAATATCAGTGAAGCAGTAAATACAATACCCACTCCAAATCAAGATTTATTGTTGTTGTACTATGCACTTATTTAAAGTAAAAAATCTTTAATTGTGTGGAATTAATTCTTTGTTTAACACTGTTTGTTTTTAGTAAGTGGTTTATACCAGACATTAAGAAGTGCTGCTACAGAGCATGGTATAACCATGTCTTTTCTGTTTTTGTTACTAGTTTTAAGTATGAAAAGGAAACCTGCTTATGAGGTACACTCAGATCACTAGTCTATTGACAACTGAAGAGGGAGAGGTACACAAACTGATATGTGTCTGTATGTGTATGTGTGCAATAAATATATATATATATATATATATATATATATATATATATATATATATATATATATATATATATATATATATGTGTGTGTGTGTGTGTGTGTAAATATACATATATACATACATACATATTGGGGATGTGGGGGTAGAGCTTCCACATAGGAAAGAGTGGGGTTGAAGTCTCCCCCCATGTAAAAACATATTATTGCAAATCTTTCTGTACATTTCAGTTAGTATGAACAGGTAATTCTCCAGGGCTTGGAGAGGTTTTATTTGCAATACAGATGGGTTATCAGTGTGTTGTTGTATGTATTCCTCTACATTGCTATACTTTTGTACAGCACCTTGTCATTATAAACATGTTTTTTGTGAATATATAGTGTCCAAGTCTGCACTGCAGATACAAACCGTATGTTAGCGTCTGTCGTGGTTTGTGTATAATACTGTGTACTACAGAGAAATGCATCTCCTGATCAATTGGGCCAATATAACATGATTTGACAAAAGCATTAGTTGATTATAGGTAGCAAAGTTATAAACATATACATACTGTATATTTGCATATGATTATAACATCTGCAAGCTTGTCATATGTTAAATGAATGCTACACATCTGGCATAAAATTTACATTTTATGTTAAAAAATGGGATTGCAGGAAATACAGTAAAATAAGATCTGCACTGTATAACCTACATTTTATCAGCATTTGGAATTGAGAAATGACAAGGGTGGGTTTTTATGTTTGTACGGTAAAGGTCAAAAATCGAAGTCATGACAATTAAAGTGACCCCCATTAATTCAGCATAATCACAGAGCACATGCTGGCTTTTCCAGCTGCAGCATCTGTCAGAGACTGATGATGACTACATTAGACCTGAACATTTTTGTCTCTGCTGTACTGCAGACAGTACATGAAATGAATAAGACATGGCAAGAGATTATGAAGCACCTGCAGGAAACAATCATGCATAGATGTAGACCTATGGCTTAATTAAGCAAAGTTTCCTGTGCAGAGCAAGTTAATTGTTATACTGGCTGAAAGCTACAGTAGTTTTGATATTCTGTCCGGGACAATGCATGAAGCAAGCATTACAAGTGTGGTGCTATGAAGTATAGAGCAGAGGGTGAGATATTAGATTTTATTCTGCTAATCATTTTTTAGAAAAGAGAACATCATCATTATCATCCTTGTAATAAATGGTTAATCTGATGCTTTTATTCCCACTCTCCCATATTTGAAATGTTTAAATTAATGCTTTCTTTATATAAAGACATACACAGACATAGGATTACACACACACACACACACACACACACACACACACACACACACACACACACACACACACACACACACACACAAACACACTGGTGTGTGTGCACATGGACATATAGACACACCCACAGACAAATCTACCATTATAATAATAATAATAGTAATAATAATAATAATAATACATAATCAAAAGAATCTGACAGAAACAGCCTGTCTGCCATAATTAAGTTATATCTCTCATTAGGTTAAGGGATTTATGGTTTGTACATCCTAATGGTTGAAGTATGACACATCCCAAAATAAATCTGTCTTTATGGCCAATACTCTGCATAGCTTTCTTTCAAATGAATGTTTAATTACCATGCACCTTAACAGGTATTTATAGTACTACAGCAGACAGATGCAGTCTATTTTTTTCATATTAAACTCCCATTAAATTTCCCACTCTACATTATATAAATTAACTTAAGTATGAATAGAACTATGGCTTCAGAATAAAACTTCATTGCTGACTACAAGGTTGTTTTGAGCAAACAAACATTTTTTTTTCTGTTGAAAAGAAGTACAAATTTGCAGAAAGGGACATACATTAACAGATGAAGTAGCAAACTGGGAAATATAGAATATGAACTTGTGCTGCAGAGTGGCAGTGAACAGCTGAGTTGTTAAGCCTTGTATAAAAAACACTGTGGCAGTTGTTTAGAGAGCCTTTAGTGAGAACAGACAATGGTTCAGTGTACCTGACTTTGATTTATGGGGACAGAAGGGGGCTTGAGTGATGCAGATGTAGAAGGTGAAGGCCCCATGCATAAGCCTAATGAGTCAGTCTGATTTATTTATTTATTCATTTATTTGCAGTTGTTTAACCAGGATAGTCCATTGGGCCTAAAGAACCCGTTTTCAATGGAGCCTGGGGAGAAAAGCTCCACATACAAATCATACAAAGATTCTTTTCTACATACAGATTATACAAAGGTTATGTTACACACATAGTTTACATGAGGATTAAAGAAAAAAACATTGTAGAATTACAATTATAAGTTAGTCAAAAATGAAAACAACATTTTTTTTTTTTTTTTTTTTGCTAAAAGTTACAGGGAACAAACAAGGTGTTGTATGCTAGAAGCAAGCATGAAGTTGCTAGCTGGGATTTGAGGAAAGGAAAGAGGAAAAGTGTTGGGAGAAGGGAGTAGGTTAGGAGGGATGTGCACAGGAGCGTTCCCAGGAGGATGTTAAATGAGAGTGTAGTGATTTTTTAAAGGCTGTCAGGTTAGCAATAGTACGAATGAAGGGGGGAAGGGTGTTCCATAGGCGTGCTAGTGAGAAGGACAGGAGGTATTGTCCTGGAGGGTGTAGCGGTCTATAAACTTCTATGAGGTTTTGATTATTAGATCTTAGGAGTCTTTGAGTTTTATGCATTTTGAAGGTAGTTGAGAGAGAAGGACAGAGGGAAGGCTGGAAAATGAGTTTATGTGCGTAGGTGAGCTGAGTGTAGGAGTGGTAGTTGGGAAGCTCTAGCCAGTTGAGTTTATGGAGAGGTACACAGTGATGGGTGAATGATTTGTTACTGGTGGCGAATCTGGCTATTTTATTGTAACAAGAGGACAGTTTGGTTTTCAGGGAAGATTGTAGGTTTGTAAGAAGAGGGGCACCATAGAGAAGGGAGGAAAGGAGAAATGTGGTAGAGAGAGTAATTTTGGTAGTTGAGGTAAGGAACCGATTGTGACGGTAGAGCATGCCCAGTTTTAGGTGAGGTTTTTTTATATTTAGTAGTAGGTGGGAGTTGAATTTGAGTTTGTCATCAATTTGGACCCCTAGTAATTTAGCTTCAGATACCAGCTCAAGAGGTATGTTATTTTGGCTGATGATGGAGAATAGAGATTTATCATAGTGATTTGTTTTGGAGGGGGTAAATATCATAAGTTTAGTTTTAGCAGCATTGAGTGCAAGATGGTTGTCTTTCATCCATTGTTCTGTGGTGGTGAAGGCATCTTGAGTAAGTTTTAGAAGAGTTGGGATGGATGAGGCAGCACAGATGATTGTGGAGTCATCAGCATATTGAAGAATGTTTGCAAGGGGGATAGAGTGGTAAAAGTCATTAATGAAGATGTTGAAGAGGAGGCGGCCTAACATAGAACCTTGTGGAACACCTGTAGGGGCGTTGAGGAAGGAGGAGGTGGCTTTTTTCCACTTGATGGCTTGTTGCCTATAGGAAAGATAGCTAGTAAACCAATAGAGGGAAGAGGGGGAAAGGTTTAGGTTAGATAACTTAGTAAGAAGTAGGTTATGAGAGATAGTGTCGAAGGCTTTAGAGAGATCGAGTAGGATGATAGATACAGTGAGGCCAGAATCTCTTGCTTTATTTACAGTTTCAAGGAAGGATAGAAGGGCAGTCATAGTACTATGATGGGGTCTGAATCCGTGCTGTGTGGGAGTTAATAGATTGTTGTCCAGGAGATGGGGAAGTAGTTGTAGATGGATACATTTTTATAGGACTTTTGAAATGGGAGAGAGGATGGCGATGGGACGGAAATTGGTAATATCGGTGTTGGTACCACCTTTATGTAGGGGAATGATGTAGGCTTTTTTCTAGATTTGAGGAACAATACTTTCTTGGATGGAGCGATTAATTAGTATACTGATAGGGAGGGCAATGGCTTCTGCAGCTATGCTAAGGAAGTAAGAGGGAATGTTATCAGGGGCATTGGTGCACGGTTTTAGTTTTTTTAGGAGTTTTTTTATGGTGGATGTAGGAATAGGTTTAATGAAAAATGGTGGGGGAGTGGAGTGAGTGGGAGAAGTTGGAGGGGGAGAAGCATGATGAGGGGTGGGAGAAGTTGGAGGGGAGGAAGTTTGGGGAGAAGTGGGAGAAGTTGGAGGGGAAGAAGCAGGAGGAGAGGTGGGAGAAGTCTGAGAAAAAGTGGAGGTAGGAGAAGGGTTGTTATTTGGGAAAGAGGAGGTGAGTTTGGAAATAGAGTCTATGAAGAAGGAGTTGAATTGGGTAGCAAGATCTGTGTCATCTACATTTGGGCAAGGGATAGGGTTTTCGGTGGTCCCGGGTTTTAAGAGGGTAGTTATACCCCTCCAGAATTTTTGAGGGTTAGTTTTGTGGTTACTTTGGAGTCGGGTGAAGTAGTTACGATGGTCTGCAGAGATAAGTTTTTTAACAGAGTTACGAAGAGTTTTGTATTCATTGAGGGAAGGTGTAGATTTGTTCTTTTGATATTGTGTCCAGGCTTTGTCTCTAAGTCGCATGGTGGTTAGGGTGTTTGTAGTTAACCAGGGGGTGGATTGTTTTTTTATTCTTTTGGTTTTTAAAGGAGCATGGGTATCTAGAAGGTTTAGGATTGTGGTGTTAAAGTGAGTGATTGCATCTTCAAGGGGTAGAGTTTTTAAGGGGTACCAGTTAAGTGTTTGTAGGGAGTTGCAGAAAGCTTCAGAGTTAAAGTTTTTATGGCAATGGATAGTAATGTAATTATGAGTGACTTGTAAGGGAGAAGGAAGACGTCTAGTGAAGATAGGAAGGTGGTCACTGAGGGAGTCAGGTATGGGTCCGCTGTCTGGGTAGTAGTGAGGGTGGGAGACTAGAATCCAATCTAGGATGTTGCCACTGGTGAAGTCTTTGCATGGTCTAGTGATGGAGTTGATGAGTTGAGAGTAGTTGTATAGGTTGGTGTTAAGGGAGTGAGTTGGGGACTGAATGGAGGACCAGTTAATATTGGTATCTCCCATGATTATAGTTTCATTATTAATGTTTGTTGAGAGCCAGGAGAGGATTTCTTCAAGTATTGGTATATTGTCTCCTAGGGGAATGTAAAGAGAGACAATATATATATATATATTTGTGTTTGTTTAGCTGGAGATGGGCCAGTATTAATTCTGCATTATGGAACTGGGGGATGGCTTTATTATAGGGTGCTATACATAGGGAGGATGAGTAGAGTAGCGCTACTCCACCACCCTTTTTATAGCTTCTGTCTGATCTGATGATTGAGTAGTTGGGTGGTACTATCTCTGAGTCTTTTATGTGTGGTTTTAGCTAGGTTTCAGAAATGGCTAGGATGTCTGGTTTGTTGTGAAATAGCCATGCATGTAGATTTGGAATTTTGTTAGTTATGCTTTGTGCATTAAGGGATGCAAATAGGATGGATTTAGAATTTGAGGATGGGAGTTTTGGGCCTGGGTTGGGGTGTATATCACCAGATAATAGTATGGAAGTTAGGAGCTGAGTTATGTAGTATAGGTATTTGAATTGTTTTGGTTGAGAGGTGTAGGTTAGGGGATAAGTGGAGGAGATGGGGTGGAAAGTGTGTGTACAGGTGTTATGAGAAGGGATTGGTTTGTAATGAAACCACAGGATGTGGTTGGAGGGATAAAGTTCAGGAGAGATGGAGTTGGTATAGTAGGTGTGTGATATGTGGAGAGGGTAGGTTGTATGTAGGAGTAGGGTGTGGTTGAAAAGGCAAGGCTGGGTGAGATTGTAGATAAGGATAAGGTTTAGAAGGAGTAGTAGTTGGAATGAAAGGGATAGATATTTTACAGACATGATGTGGTTTTAGTAGGCAATATAGGAGTTGAGTAAGGAAGTGGGGAAAGGTGATGTGGGTGTGGTATGAATAGAGGAGGGGATAGGAGGAGGAAGGGGTGGAGTTTGGTAGGTGCAGAGGAAGTAGGTGTGGCTAAGTGGGTATAAACCTAGAGGTAGTGGGGGTGGGTGGGAATTGGGGGTAGGGTAGGGGAGCGGAGTGAGCCCGCAGGGCGAACGGAGTGGGTAGAGACAAAAGAGCAGAATGTGGAGTAAGACAATCAGGAAAATTGAGAGACAGCCAACAATTGAGAGACAGCCAGCAGGTAAGTGTGAAGGCTGGAAAAAGGTGTATAGTATACAGAGTTAGTGGGGAAGAATGGCAGGATGCAAGACTGTTAGTCGATGATAGGGTGCCTGGTGCAGGAGATAAGGTGGAAAATAACTGTATAGAAGACTGAGAAGAGAGTGAAATGGGGGGTTTCAACAGGAAGTTTACAGGGGTGGCATAGGAAAATAAAAGTGGAGGGGGTATTATTTCTACAGGTACAGAGACCGCTCAGGAGAAAAAGTACTGTGCAGGGTTGGGTTATGAAGCGCCACCTGGTGGCGACCCTTTGTATGATCTTAGTAAAAGAAATGGAAAGAGTACTTCAAGGCAGGCTGGTTAAATTCCAGTATACCAGTGGTGTGGTAGATGAACAATAGAGTACCTTCACACACAAAAGTTGCACCATTCCAGTTTTATTGAGTTATGCAGCTAGGTTTGAGCTGAGACAGAAGAAGTGAATTCAATGCATGTGGGTCATCTTTAAGGCCTCCGTACCAAGTCCTTAAGATATTTTGACCATTTTTATTTTGCTTGCTTTGTATTTGCTCAGGCATCCTATGCTCGAGTATTCTTTCCTCCATCTGTAGTTCTAGTCTGCAGAGTAGAATTACACTGGCAGGTAGAAAAATGCATTGGAAAATACACTTTATTTTCTATTCATTTTATTTACATTTTAGTTACCAGGGTAAAGCACTGATCACAACATGACCAGTTGTAGGTTCACCCTGAGTTACAACAAACATTTGAGAATGACAACCAATAGTGGAACACAAAGATAATATAAACTTATCATGAAAACTGAGATAACATGTACAATGTTCATGCCATGTTGTGGTATACTTTTTATAGCAGAAAACTGGAATCAGAAGAGTAACAAGAAAATAATGAGAATAAGTCTGACCGGCCTCACATGAAAAGCCATGAAAGGACTTCATGGAACTCATCAATTGGGACTTAGGGAACTGTAAACACTGGATGTGTCTCAGTTTGCATTTGTCAAGGGCAGGTCATGCTTATTCAACCTGGTGGACTTTTTTAAAAAGTCATCCTAGCAATGGATGAAGAAAAAATGGTACAAACCACATACCTTGACCTAAGCAAAGCTTTTGACATGATCCTCCACTCAAGCATAGTAGAAAAGCTAATTAAACTGAGAATAAACCCCTATGTCACCAGATGGGTTGCCTACTGGCTCACAGACAGGATGCAGGAGATCAAAACAGGGGAATATACCTCCACAAACAGACTGGTCACAAGTGGAGTCAGACAGAGTTCACTGCTGAGACCTCTCTTCTGTCATCAACTTTTCTAAAGTAAAAGCCAATAACAAAGGGCTCTGACTGACTCTGTTTACAGATGACTGGAAGCTATAAACAGTCATTGAACCCACAAATGGCTTGGCTGTCTTGCAGGAAGGTTTGTCCCAAATAAATAACTGCTGCCAAAATCATGGATTGAAACTAAATCCCAAAAAATGCATTATTGTATCCTTTGAGAATTCATCTATCCCAGGGAACTACCACATTGAAAATATGCCACTAAGAGCTGACCCAGTTATTCAGGAGTTTGGAACTTATGTGGACAGTGACCTAACTTTCATCCAACATGTGTCTACTGCCCTAAGAAAGTCCTTCTATATTGTGCAGTGTATAAACAAAAGGAATGTGTCTATATTTAGGGATATCATTGCTTCCCTTTACTCATCCCTCATTAGGTCAATCATTGTTTATAATGGCTCCTGGCAAGTATCTGTCGAGACACATGCAATAACTGGAACTCCCACAGACATACCTTACTAAAAGGATACAAGGAGTAAACAATAAGTCCTACATGGACCAACTCAAAGCCCTTTCACTATACTCAGTATCCTACAGACTGCTACAGGTGATCTGTGGCTTGCATGCGAGGCATCCTCCAACTAAAAAACTGATGGACTTACTGCACATCAGCAAGTCAAATGGCATAAGAAATGTCAGGTCAGGGAATCTAAACATCTGCTGCAACATCAACAGAAAGGTCTATAGGGACAATTATACCCTGTAGAGAATACTGCTACTCTGGAACAGACTCCCAGTCCACATAAAACAAAGCTCATCCCTGTCAATATTCAAGCACAACTTGGATCTATGGATGGGTATTAAAAAATTAAGCCCAGGACTGTACAACTAATAGACAGATGCAACTTCTAAATGCTTTATCCCATCTGTGGTATGATCCCAGTTATTCTCACTAGGGGTTATAAATAGTCTTTGACTATGGAATGGGTAAGGGCAATCTAACACCAAATCAAATAGGTTAATTCAAGCACCAAACAGGGAATTGGCTAGGTTTAAAATGGCCTGCAATGGCAGCTAGCCTAGTACTTATCTATGAGTCTATGACACTATAAGATTTAGCCTTGGAAATCGTATGGGGTAATAAGAGTTGTTTAGACTTATATAGACTTAGCAAGAGATAAGTAATGATGGAGACACAGAGAAAAAGGAGAGAGGGGAACTGAAAAAAATAAATGTAAGATAGCACTGAGCAAGGAGAAAGGGAAGGTGAGTAGGTATTTACAGGAATAATAATAAACATAGTACTAAGGAACAGAGTAGTGTAAATGGAGAGATGTGTGAGGAAATTAACCTAACAAAGACCAGTGCTGATTAACTGATATACGCTGCATTCTGGCATTTGCATTTCTATTGCTCAAACAGAAACTGTTTGAGATGGGGTTTGAATTTACCAGTGCATTTTATTATTTTTCTGTGTTATGAGCTCTCACAATCAGTATATGCATATTCTGGGATGTGGAGGTGAAGAGGTATTTTCAAATTGTAAAATTGCTGGGAGGAATGGTATGCAGCTTTTTTGTGTTTTTCAGATGGTTGTGTTTTGCTCATTTTGGATACAAGCAGTTACGTCTTAAGCTAACACTGCTGTGCATGGTACACATGAGCAGATCATTCTCAAGGAATCACAAAGGAAGAATATATGTGTGTATCGTTGTGCCTACTGAAACCCTATAAGAGGTAGTATTAAATAGCGTGCTGATTGGAGAAACCTTGGTATGCTGGACAGAGAAATGGTCAATAGATAAGAGATTAGCTGTTTGGCGGAAGATGTAGAGCAATAAGTCTGTAGCTCATAGTCTGTTTCAGGGCTTTTATTTGGGATGTCTTCATCTAGCATGTTTTATATAGTATAAGCTGCATTACAGAGATATAGATTACAGATTGTTAGCAACCGCAACAGGTCTGATGACAACTGGTCACTACTCATTTTTTCCTTGAATTCTGATAGACCCAGCATTGGTGACAGGTAAGTGTTAGCTTGAATTTGATGTAATGAAGTACAACTTCCGGATGCTGCAGTGGTTGATTTGCTGCCTCACAGGTAAAGGTTCTCTGGTTCAATTTTTGGCTGGAGTGCCTTCTGTGTGGAGTCTACATGTGCTCCTTGAATTTGTGTGGGTTTCCTCCCAAGTTACAAAGACATGCATGTGGAGCATTTCTCCCTGGGCCTCCCTTGAAAATTGGCTTTGTTCCAAGTCGGACTCTCCCAGTAAACAAAAAATAAACGACATTTATAGTTGTGGCTGGGAGGATCTATATGTGAAATGCAGACTATGGAGGAGAAAAGAAAAAAAAACGTAGAAAACTGAAGTGAGAAAAGACAATGACCTACATATTTAAACTCTGTCATGCAGTGTAGTGTAAATTCACCATGCAAGGGTCAATAGCATGTTAGCTTGCATGGCTGGGGGGTGGGGGGGTCTCAAAGAGAACAAATGTTATTTTCCCATTGTCTGTGGCAGTGATGAAACCATGCAAGGATAGAGCAATGTGGACTTACAGTAGCAATGTTATCACGCTAAGTGCACAGAGAAGTGACACTATAATGGTGAAGGAGGTGAGAACTGTGGTGTGCCAAAATGGTGAAAGCAGTGGGCCTATATAATTTGAAGGAAGGAATGGAGGATGCAAGGAAATAGGTAGGAGATGGGAGACATGATATGAAATTAATGTATTCTCAGAGATCAGCAACAGCTGGTGAGCAGAAAATTCATAAGAAGGAGATTGAAAGTAGAAGACTGAATGGACCATGACCTGTCAGAAAATGATCCGGAATGCTGGTTTGCTGTGGAGACAAAGGTAGCTCGGATGACATGAGAAGTAGTGAAGAGGAAGGACATAGCTCCATATGGCTAACTGCAATAATTAAGTAATTTGATGGAAAATCACTTGTCAAGGTATTTATATGTTCATATGGATTATAGAAAGACCAAATAAAGTAAGAAATCAGATGAAACCCCATTATTCTGCTTCTAAGATAAAACAATGCTGATACATAGACGGCATTCTTTTATAGCTGGAGAACCAATACTAGAAATAGCCTTACATTGATAAAAGTGGTGCAAGAAAGATCACAGCTTTATAATTATTTAGAAGAGGCACATGGGAGGTTTAAAAGCAAGTGAAAGTTTATTCAGGCATCTGTTTACATTAAATGGAATGCCTGATTTTTGTCTCAGAATATTCTTTGTTCAATGAAAAATGGATTATATGAGCAAATGAATTTAAAGCACAAAATAATGGCAGGATTAAAATAACAATCATCTTTACATCTTTACTCTGTCGCCCAAATTTGCTTTAGGACTAAAATTTCCCCTTACTATGTAAATGCACAAACATGTATAATACCTTGGCTCCACAGACCACAAGATTCTATTTCCTCCTCTGAACTTTCTCAGTCCTTGCCACTATACATATAGACAAACTGTTTCCAAAAATTAGGAACAGTCAAAACCTCATTAGTTCTACAAGACAGATCAACTGGTTTATGTTACATGCAAAATATTACAGAGTAACCCTTCTCCATACTTATTCATGTTAAATATAGCATATTACAGCTTGACCCTTCTCCTTCTTAACTTGGCCTTTACTCCATTTTGGAAATCATTTTTCAGAGATTATTATTAGGAATATTAGTACTGCACTGTTAATGTGTTTTGCATAACATTTTAATAGAATGCAATATAATTTATATCACAAGTATTTGATTTCTGTGTTAGTCTTCAGTTTATTTAAGTTTTTTGTTGCATTTATAGCACTTAAACTCTTGTTAGGATTTGTTCACATTCTTTTTTATTGGAATTTACTCTCATGCTTTGTAGTATTATAAATTACTTCACAAAATATTTTGAAATTTGTTTAATATTTTTGTTTTTAGCCCCACAAATCATCAATTGCTCCCAAGCACCCTGCTGATTTATATGTTTCTCCTCAGGGTATAATCCAACCCTTTTGATCCATGACCAAGGCAAAAGCCTTGGGGCTCATTTGTTCTTTTATCATGGGAAGAGCTTAATGGCCCATTCATTCCTTATGGAGATAAAAGTCAGGTCCTGGGAGTGAATTGTCCTACTCGTGGTTACCCAGCACCCCAGTCTAAACCACTACTGAAAATGTGGTGCCCTGTTATAGATGTACCATAGAGAGATGCAAGCATATGTCTGCTCATACCAGTGATCATGGCTTCTTGCAGTGTGGACCACCAGCCCATACTGCTGCATGCCATATTCCTAACGCCACTGTAGGTGTCAGCAGTGCAACAAAACAGACCACAGCTCTCCTTGCAGGACAAATGAGCAATAATTGGTCATTTAATCTGCTCCTTACCAGGCTCTTCAAGCTTCCCATGCAGAATTTTGCTCTTATTATCTGTCCTTTTGTTAACTACTTCTACATGTTTCAAAACACAAAAGTGACCGCTGGCTTACCATAAAGGGATAATCCTCCGAAAAATGTGTATCAGTAGTACGTTACTAGTCCAACCTGTTACACCAAAGTAAATAACAGCAGCACCGCTCGTAGGAACCAAACGAAATATACTTTAATGGAACGTAACAACCACAACACAGAAAACAAACAGGATTGAGCGCGCTTTTTGTTTTCTGTGTTGTGGTTGTTACGTTCCATTAAAGTATTCGTTAATTCCTACGCTGCTGTTATTTACTTTGGTGTAACAGGTTGGACTAGTAACGTACTACTGATACACATTTTTCGGAGGATTATCCCTTTATGGTAAGCCAGCGGTCACTTTTGTGTTTTGAAGTGGTTTACGTGGTGGAGAATCGGAGGAGTGTGGTTATACTTCTACATGTTTCCCTGCTTTATGCAGCCAAGCATGTGGATGCAATATGTGCATTCTGGATAAGCCCAAAGGGTAAAAAATCATACAGTCAGACCATTTAGTAAAAAAGTAAGGACATACCAGTGTTTCAGCCACTTGGTTTGTGGATACCCATGACTTTTTTTTTTTTTACTTTTTAGTCATGTAGCTGAAATATGGGTATGGCTTTAAGGAGTCATTTGCATATGTCATGTGGGTCTCCTCTATAGGAGATTTTAGGTATTACATAGTGAAGACTTTAACTTTACTGTGTTTTTCTTGCAGATTTTACTAGATGGTTTGTCTGTGTGACCCTTTTACCCTTTGGCTTAGATATTATTCAGGATATTTTGCAGTTATCTTAATGTTATGAAAATCATCAGGTGTTTGGGAACTGGTATAAGGGTTCAGGTGTTTGCCTTCCAGACAGAAGATATAGGGTTTGATACTCACCCTCTGAAAGGGAAATTTTCTAGACTTAAAAATGGCATGCAAGGGAAGCTAGCCAAGTACTTATCTATGAATCAGGCTAGTTTGTGTAGCTCTGTGTGTCTAAACTGTTATCAAACAATCCACTTATGCTGAACTAATGCATTCAGAAAAAAGGGAATACATGATACGTCTGCAACTAGTGGATTTGGTTTAAATGACATGAATGTAGCGGTAAAGACTTAAAAAAGTAGAAAAGGTCATGGACGTTCAGAAGCTATGCACTGGAAATACAGATATGTCCTTAAAGGATCATTTGCATATATAACTTGGGCCTCCAGAACAGCAGGGTTAAGATATTACACGGTAAAGACTCCAACTTTGCTGGGTCTTTCTTATAGTTTTCACTAATTAAGAAATAAATAACTCAACTATATCAGTACAATAAACATTTGTAAATTTTTTTTTATTTTTTTTCATCTTTGTCCTTAATCCTCCTGCCTAATCAACAAAATTAACAAAAAAAAAGACTGAAAAGTATTGACCATTACTTGCTGTTAATATTTGTCAGGAGAATATTAAGTAGGAACTGCAGTATTAGTGTGCATGTATCGTTGGGGTGCTAAGTAGGGAAAGTTGTATATAACATTCAGCAGTTGTTGGTGGGCAGATGCATCTGTTCAGGTCTACTAAGTGTGCCACTACTCCATCTGTTTCATAGTAAATGCTTGTTTTACAAACAAGTTGCACTGTCCTGTTATTGTACCAGGACACTTCTGCAGCACCTGCACAATAAGTCTTAGTAGCTCCCATTATTTCATTTGCCACACCGATCGACTTTAGCTTACAAAATATTTAAAAAAATGTGGTTCCAATCCATTTATGCAACCCATTTGGTGCTTGACAACTTGCCTGTTTGAGTTTATGTTGCTATAAGCATGCTTTCAGACATTTCCTTTTTTCTGTATATTAAATAGCAATTGCTGTTGAGTGACAATCTTTACAGTAGTTTGCAGTTAGGAATTGTACCAGGCTTGCTTCTATGAATAAGATACAAAATAAGAGCAGTAGGTTGGCCAGGTGATAAACACTTCACTGGACATAGCTGAATTTATTTGTTTGACCACAATGTTATAATTAACCAACATTGTTTGTTTGCCTGTCTTTTGGCTTTTCCCGGTTAGGGGTCGCCACAGCGGAACTCCGGTCCGCTAATGATTGGCAGTAGATTTTCACAAATGCCGAGGTGCCAGCTCGATGTCCAACTAAGGCATGCCCATTTACACATGTCTTTCGAATGCCACCCAACCATGGGGAGGACATGCAGACTCCACACAGAAGGCACTCCAGCTGAGAATCGAAGGGAGAACCTCTTGCTGTGAGGCAACAACGCTACCACTGCACCACCGCGGCATTTATGCTTATTTACCTGTTTACATTAATTTGTAGCATTTAGCATTTAGATATTAGAATTCCATTTGTACCATTTACCTCAACAGTATCTCTCTTACAAGGGTATTTGACTTAAATAAGATGCCCAGCTATTCATTAATAGTAATGGATAAAAAGCACAGTTTTCTTTAAGATCTACTTAAAAACTGGAAAATTAATTTGGAGTTAATGGTCAAATGAAATGTCCCTATGAACTAATTTGCCTTCTATTTAAGCACTTTGAGAATACTGTGTTCCAGGAAAAGCAATTATCATTGATATTTCTGCATTGTAAAGGGTGTTTGACTATATATGTGCGTCTTTGTGCACACTTGCGTGCATGAACTTGCACGAGCGTGTGTGTGTGCATGTGTGCATGTGTGCGTGTGTGTGTGTGTGTGTGTGTGTGTGTGTGTGTGTGTGTGTGTGTATGTAGATTCTGCCTTTATGTTACAAGTGGATCAGAGATTTTGCAGAACAGTAGAATATTAGTGCAAGTAAAAGAAAAAGCAGACATGTCCATGATTTAGTGGTATTATGAACAGCTAGGGCATTAAGGACTGCATCTAGTAGCTACATTATATTCTAGTAAAACATCTGTCTTGGTATGCACATCACTTTTATTATTACAGGTTATTGCTAATGGGCATCTTGCATCATGTCCGTAAATGCATACTTTTGCAGATTATCACTTTGCTAGTGTTTACAAGTAACTATAAAGTCTATAAATTTATGATAAAAACATTACTGCATATTACTGATTTCTAAGCTGATTATCACATTTTAGTCTCCCTATTACAAGGGTATTATAGCACACATTGCATGTGGTTGTAGGCCTTACATTAAGATGTAGACTATGGTGAATCGAATACGGAAAAATATCCATAAAGAAATACTTTCTGAGTATTTTTCTTGCATAGCAATTTCCAGTACGCAATTTACTAGTATAATGCACAAAAAGTGCTCTTTTTAACAGAACTTGATTCAGTGATGCCAGCAAACTCAATGCACAGAGGCATGGCCCAGAGCAACCAGTCTTCAGTGCAGCAGTATGTGACATAATGCCCACGTTCTATGCAATGAGTTCAGGTTATTGTCACAAATAACATTCTTGTCTAAACATACATCATTATTTTAGCCATTTGTCAGTGGTCATGTATGGATGATTGCACACACCATTCCAGTAGCCTCAGTTATCCAAATAAACCAGGAGAGAGAGAGAAAGAGGCCAAAACCTGAAATCATGGCTGTCATTTAGCAGGAATTTGGAATGCTTCTCATTACTTCCCATGGTAGTACACAGGAACTGAAATGGGGCCTGAAAAACTGCTGCACTGATTCGTATATTTTGTATATATAGGAAAACACACACACACACACACACACACACACACACACACACACACACACACTCACTGTAGTCAACTACAGTCCTTTTCTGTGTTTGGCAGACTGAAGTATTGCTCTGCCACCAAGTTTCTACTAAAATGCCAGACACTCATCAAGCTGGACCATCTCCCTCCCTCATGTTGGAAAGATGACATTAGCCTCCTCATCCCATCCCCTTAGCCAAGTGTTTCACTGTTTGGACCACTAAGTGAACTCAGATTATCTGTGGCCTAGCTAGATCTCCATTACTATATGTCATGGAGTGAACATTTTCTCAGTGTAATCTTTGCACAGAGGTCTGTAGTGTATTAACTGCTGCTTATATTTCAAAAAATTGTCCTAATCTACAATAGTTGACAACAACATGTTACAGCAGCATATCATATGCTACATTCCTTGTAAATAACTTAATGCTAACCAAATTTCTCAAACATATTGCTAGTGCATTTTCAAAATACAGTATTTTTGCCTTGTATATATTTGTATTGTATATTTCTCTGTTTTTGTACTAAGTATTTTACAGCTTGAATTGTTAGTTTTTTCTTACTTTTTAATTACTTTCCTGGAGCTTTTCTCCTCAAGTCTCTGTTGAAAAAGTGCTCTCTGACCCCAGTTGGACTAACCTGGTTAACAAATGTAAAAATAAATAAAAATAAATAAATATGCACCAGATAACATCTAAGAGGGACAGTGACGTGCCACAAACACCCGTGCTATGCTGGTATTCCCAATAGTATTTTTAATTCTTATGCACCCAGATTTTCATGCCTCCTTAGTGATGTTAAGGTTTGGTTCCTTTTCTAGAACTCTCTGCTGCTTAATGGGACAATGAATGAACCCAAAACCAGAAATTATACAGTCTACCTAACTAAACAGAGTTTATATAGTTGATTTCACAGAGCACTAAACAAAGCAAACTGGCAGTTAACTCTATATCAAATGTTTGCCTGTAGGTTTTATTTTTGTGCTATGCAGATGATAGCTGAATATGTTTCAGAGCCATTCCATTTTTCAGTCTAAAAAGAGATTTTACAGTTAATATCAAATGGATTTCCTGATAAGCCTTTTTGCTGTAATATCATAACTGTGTGCTGACCTGCTAGACACAAATATTTTTGTAGTACATGGAGTTCCGTGTTTATGTTCTGATATTAGGAAAAATATAAACTTGCTAAGTGCTTCCTTAGCATGAGACCCAATCTGAATAGCACTTAGGGTTGTTTAAAAAGTTTGTTACATAGCACTAACCATTCTTATATTCGGGTCTCATGCTGCGGACAGTGACAGCCAGGAAAAAACAGTGTTGGAAAGTAAAGCAGCATTTAAAGGTTGTTAAAATTCTTCTCTGCCACATTTATAGACACACATATATATGTATATGTCTACACACACACACACACACACACACACACACACACACACACACACACACACACACACACACACACACACACACACACACACACACACACACATATATATGCGTGTGTGTGTGTGTGTGTGTGTGTGTGTGTGTGTGTGTGTGTGTGTGTGTGTATATACAGGATGGAGGATCTTATTTATAAGAGTTCCAGAATTTTTAGGGTTGCTGTGAAGGTTTGTGAGATGATTTTGTCAAAAGTTTTTCTTATCCATGTTAACTTGTGTTTTTGTGCATATATAGATAGATAAATATACAAAGACACACAGACACACACACACACACACACACACAAATGCCGAAGAGACATGGACAAGACAAGAATAACGAAAGTTAAAATGCCAAACCATGTAAATATTCCTGGGCAAGTAAACACTTGCCCAACACTACAGGAAAATGCACAGCACTAGCTGAAACCCACCTAGGTGGGGGGGGGGGCTGCACCCTTCAGACCCCTCCTAAATATATATCTATACCATCTACTGGATCACAGTACAGTGGAGAAATGGGCATAATTCCCCATGTTGGGCAAGTGTATACTTACCTGGGGATACTTATACAGTTCGGCATTTTAACTTTCGTTATTCACGTCTTGCCCATTTCATCTTTGGCATTTTTAGCTTTCGTTTATTTGAAGTAGACCCATATATATATATATGTGTGTGTGTGTGTGTGTGTGTGTGTGTGTGTGTGTGTGTGTGTGTGTGTGTGTGTGTGTTTGTGAGTGTATCTGTCTATATATGCACAAAAACACAAGTCAACAAGGGCAAGGAAAACTTTCACCAAAATCATCTCACAAACCTCAACAACAACCCTAAAAAATTCTGGAACTCTTATAAATAAGATCCTTCATCCTGGTAAACCCACTACACCTAACCCTTAGCCCAGCAACACTCCCCTTGAAACTGCAACTATTTTAAACTCTTACTTCACTGACTTTATCAGTAATTTAATTAAGAACTGTAACTCTTCTAACCCCTCTGACTGGGTCTATATTATTTGAATGAAAGATCAAAAACTGGAACACTGTAAACAGCGTAAATGCCGGACATCGATGTGTGTTTTGTGAAATTGCAAAACAGTGAAGATTGGGAAATTTCCCCTTTCCTCACTGTAGTGCAATCTCGGAGTTGATATATATAATTAGCAGGGGTGGGGGGGGCAAGCCCCCACAATAAAGGGTTCGATATCATGCATTTTCGCTGTTTACAGTGTTTGAGTTTTTGAACTTTCGTTCAAACAATATAGACCCCCTCTGTCCTCCCCTCACCTTCTAAACAGAAAAAAAACTTTCTCACTTAAGTCTGTTCCCACTATCTATATAAAAATTCTACTTAGCAAATTAAAACCATGCTCTGCTCTCTCTCTGCTGATAATCTTCCTTCCTACTTCCTTAAAGTTGCCTCTAACTCTGTTGCATACCCTATCTCTGTACTTATTAATTTGTCTATACACGAATCCACTTTTGCCACAATTTGGAAACAGTTTTGTACTATTCCAGTTCATAAGGGAGATCACTTTACTGAACTCTCAAAATACCAGTGTATAGCGATTCTGTCCCCATTTATAAAATACTAGAAAAATGTGTACATAAGCTGCTCAGGGACTGTCTTCTTCAAGAAAATTTACTCACTCCCACCCAACATGGCTTCCATCCTAATCACAATACTACTACAAGCTATCTCTCAAACCAGAGATAATAAGAAACTTATTTCTTGTCTATTCTTAGATCTCTCTAAAGCTTTTGATATAGTTTATCATTTTAATCTCCTTTCAAAATTGTGTGTGCTTAATCTCTCATATCCTAATATCTCCTGGTTCTCTAGCTATCTCATTGATAGGCAACAATCTGTAAAACGTCTCTCTTCTGTATCTCCTTTCCCCCTATTAAGACAGGTGTTCTACAAGGCTCTATATTGGGAACTTTACTTTTCAGCATTTTTACCAACTGCCTTCAATACCTCCAGTTCTGATTCTTCTCTCATACAATATGCTGATGATTCTGCAATCATATCCATCTTTGATAACATCCCTTAACTCCTCAGTTTAACTCAAAACTCTTTCAACTCTGTTGAAAATTGGCTTACTAACAATCAACTTATTCTCATTCCCCCAAAAAACAAACTTCTATTTCTCCCTAAATCTCTCACTTGTCTTGTATCTACTTTTTCTATCTCATCTCTTAACAATACTGTCAGCAATGTTGAATCACATACCAGGTTAATCCTATGGGCTAGGCTTGTAAAGGCTCCAGAGCCATTAGCCTGGTACACATCTATGAACCTATAAAGTTATGAACTAAGCTCCTAGGTATAATTATAGATGATCAACTCAAGTTTGACCTAAACATCCATCATTGTATAAGAAAAACATACCAAAAACTTGGCTTGCTCTATAAAAGTAAAAAATTCCTTTTCACAGATTCTAGACTTTCCCTTGCTTATGCTTTTCTTCTTCCTTGTCTTTTTATGGGTCTCAAATCTTAATTAACTTACAATCCTTCTTAAAACCCAATCTAGAACTTACTTACAACAAAGTAGCTAGGTCTGCTGCTAACCAGCCCTATAGCTCCATCACTGTATCTCTCTCAAATGTATAAACTGGTTAGAATTTTCATACCAGCTTTTAATTACCTAACTGACTTTCATCCACAATATTGTGAACAAATCTACCTCCTGCCCTAGTATACCCTCAATTTTCTATTATTATACTCCTATTCGGTCTCTTAGGAGTTCTAATCACCTTCACTTAAACATTTATAAACCTAAAACAGCATTTGTTCAACATTTATATAGTTACT
>NC_056728.1:454262050-454342050 GCF_019279795.1 Protopterus annectens | reverse complement strand
GGCACAGAGATACTATAGGCTGACCACACCACAGCAGCCATAAGCCATGTATAGCTTGGGAACTAGAGGCAGGTGACAAATAATGATGTCATCCAGCTGACCCAGCAGTAATGTTTTGATTATTAATTTAAAAACTATATCAGAGAATGAGTTTGTGCATTTTGTATCTTGTCTTGGATCTGAAAACATCCATTCAGCACTTCTCATCTGTATTTGCCTTGCTTTGTAAGTAAGATTTAGGTATAGTATTTCTTTTAGAGATAATTAGGAATATAGTAAATATTAGTTTAGATGTTTTCTGTATTTATTTGAGACTGTCCTGCAATGTTGTTGTAAAATATTTCATGTGATCCTGAACTCTGAAGTGACTGTGTCAGTTATTGAATATTGTCTTGTTCTTTTATTATTTACTATTAAATATATTTAAAACTTTTAAGAGTGGCTGGTTTGTTTGAGATATTTAAGCTCTTAGAGTACTTGCATATATATTTGGTGACACTGTATAGACCACTCTTAAATAGGCTTGCAAGTCTTGGTCACACTTACCATTTGGATAATAGTAAACTTACACAATAGGATTGGTCACCCTTTGGGAAGGGCCTTATAGTAGCTAAAAAGCAATGGTGGTTAGTGGCAGTGAAAACTACCTTTTAGTCTGGGCAGAAGGGGGCATAGCTAGTAAACCTGTTCCAGCCTTCTCCAGGAGTGTCTGTGTGTTTGTATATAAATCAAATCTCAAAGTGTGTGTGTGTGTGTGTGTGTGTGTGTGTGTGTGTGTGTGTGTGTGTGTGTGTGTGTGTGTGTGTGTGTGTGTCAGCTACTTGGGCAGGGACATGAAGCACTAATTGGACAGAGAAGGTGCTGGAGGTTTTGGCTTGACCACTCGGCTGAGATCTTAACCTTATAGCTATGCCAGTGGGGAGTCTTATTGGGGATCTGGAGAAAGAAGGAGAAACCAGCCCCAGACTGACTGTGATCTCTGTGTGCTCTTAAGGGAAATTGTACTGTACTGTGTGTGTATACTTGTCATCCTACCAATGTGCATGCCCCTGACTGGTGCTAGTGGTGAGGATTGAGGCTCGTTGATTACTGAGCCAGTGCAGGGGCATCACAGGCTGCTGCATGGTGACTGCTGTAGAAGCATTTTTTCTACATGGAATAACACCTTGCTTAGAGAGCTTTGGTCTTTTATAGGCAGGAGCAGACATCTGTGCAATTTCCTCTTTTGGCCACTAGGAACTGCAACTGCATTTGCCTGAACCTCATTTTACTACTCTGTTTCATTTGTATATCATTAAGTAGCCACTAGCAGGCATTCTTGTTACATATTTATGACTGCTACACTGGATCACTACATGGGATTATGAACTGACACTAGCAAGTGTCCAGTGCATATCACATGGCATGTATGGCAGTCCCAAGCTAAGGCTGCATAGGTTTTAATTTATTCAAAGAGTGTAATTCCAGGAGGTGAAACATTAACCATAAAAATGTGAGTCATTAAGACATGCACTGGCAATGAGTTGCCTGAAAAATAATTTCTTTCACTCTAGAGCCAGAAATAATATTTCCCTCTGGCAAAACATTTGCATTGGTCTGAAGCACATTTTGAAAAAAATCATAAAATACTAACCCATTCAATAACGTGTATGATTTTATGTTCAAAATTTTCCCATTAACTGTAATGTAAATTCAATATTTCTCAGTCCTTGTTAATGGCTAAATAATAGTACAGCAGCACTTTGCAGATCAGGATGTTATTACCAATTTAAGAGCTACCTTTTCCCTAAATCTGCTCTGTTGTTTCTCTTAAAAAGATTTCATTTTAAAGTGATTTTGTCACATTCAACACTGCTTTGAAGATCTGCATAGGAGTAACTTTGAGTATAATAGCCAGTAACTACATTTTCTAAGTATTTTTTATAAAAAAAACAGTGCCATTACAAGTGCTTGTTTACATTCGGATGGCCTAAACTGTTCATGCATGTGTAGTGATGTCTGCAACACCTTTGATGTCATACCAGGATCCTGGAAGGGGTTATGGTATACACAGTGACAATATACAGAGAAAAGAGTAGCTCAGAATGTGATCTGGAAAATTATTTTGCAGAATTTAAAGACACTATCAGTAATGTTGCATTGCACTTCTTTTAGCTTAATATTTTCAGAGATGATCCACATCTCAATTATTCTGGATACAGCATTTCTAACCAGGGGAGGACACTGAATGCCTGAACATTCTTTGGCATGTAGGGTGCCTGGTGCACAATTGTTGGAATTTGCACATTATTTTTTGATGTTTTGGAGTGCTTTCAATTACTGGTCATTACTCTTTTAATTTTCTCAAAATCACTAGGAATAGACGTGATTAGGTATGATAAGCATAAAAGCTCAAGGCAGTTATATGAAGACTATTGAATAATCATTGATATGGTTTATAGCAGTGTATGTCTCTCACAGCAGCAATGTGAAATAGATTACTATGGCCATTATTTGTAGCCCATTCTTTGATCTAAACATTAATTATTTCATTCTCTGTGTCCTCAATTAACCCACTTTAGGATATGGGGAAGCCAAAACCTATGTCAAAAATCTCACTGGGTGCAAGGAAGGGGAATTAAACCTGAGTGGGACACAAATCCATCGCAGGTCATTCAGATCTCAGACACACACACACAAACTACTATGGGTAACATGGAGGAGCACAAACTCACCTATGGTGCATTTTTTGGATGTGATAATATACAGAAGCAACAAACAAAAACCTACATGAACACAAGGAAGACATGGAGACTATTTATTCAGGGTTCCCTAGTCATTAATGAATTGGAGAGCTCCGCTGTGTGAAGTACTTTTATATAAGTAACTAACTTATCAAGGGATCATTTTACTGTGTTTGTTCCCTACAATGTTGGACATCCCTGTGGGGACTGTGCCACCTTCCCTTTCATAGGGGGGCTTATCTCCCACCAATGTCCTTACTTAACCTTACCAACTAGTTATCTACAGGGTGCCAGTAACACTGGGAATGGGAATAAATTTGATAAAGCTGTTTTTTTTTTGTGAGTTGTGTCCTGATCATGTGGAAGAGTGATTATTTTGCCACTGTGCCACAAAAAGAACATTTTATAAAGGTGGTACTTAATGAGCATTTCTAACACATTTCTTGGATTCACACACCTGTATCAAGGAATGCAGACAATTTCAGAGAATATCTGAAATAGGCCTGTAGGAGGACAGCAGTGGTAGGTCATTCCCTTCCTTTTGTATTGCTTTCATTAATAGCCTCCTTTCAAGACTTTAGTAGCTTCCTATTTACCAGAATATCATTACATAGCTTAGCTAACAATTGCAGAGTTGATCCTTGCTGACACCAATGAATCTAATGGTATCCTATCTAGACTAGTTGTTTTCTGTATTGTCTGTCTAGATGGGAGACATCTGCTCATGTAAGCAGGATACAGAAAACAACATTCAAGTCATTAGGCTCTGCATTCATAAGTCATTGGACCTAACTCTGTTCTCTTGACATCTGGTTGCTGCTAAGTAATCATTTTCATTGTAAACCCTTTGATCTCCAGTTTTGCAAAGCTTTCATAATTTCCATACAGATCTCTGTATTTTCTCTTTTAGTGTAGATGTTATCAGCTTTACAGTGATGTGTCTTAGATGATTGGGGCCTGCAGCCACCCATAAAAAAAACCCTTGTGAACTTGTTCTTATTCTAACTGCTGATCCAAACAGCCCTGACTATCTTATTAAGTGCTGTTTGATGAAGAGATGAGTCCTGGGATTTCATTTTTTTCTGGAATCACTACTATGCATGGGGTTTTTATGCATGACTCACTATTGTCTGTTTGCTTTCCTACACCAGTTCAAGCACTGTTATCAAGTTGATCCCCCATGCTTTAGAGATTTATTCCATCATTCTAACTGACAAAAAGTATCAGAATGGTAGGTAAGAGCCTCAATCATCTCCACATTTTGGCCATTTTTGGAATTAATTAATTCCACCTCACATTCAGTTTACGAACCTTAGCTAGTTCCAGCACCAATGAGGATCTAGGGAGATCTCAAGCTTTACTTCTTATTTCCACACTCTCTGAATCTATGCTATGAGAGCTGTGGAATGCCACATGGTCAGTCAGACTCTTTTATTAGCAGTACATCATATTCAAGCTTGTTCTGTCCAGACAAAGAATAAACTCAGGAATTCTCAAATAATGTGAACATCAATTTTAACAGAGGGAGTGACATGGGAGCTGTACAAGCTCTTAGAATGTTATACCAGAAATTCCTCTATCTTATTGTTTCTTGGCATTTCTTTTGATAAAATAATTGTTTGTTTTACTTGTGACCTTCTAAATTGCATAAGGAACATGTTTGATGTAGTACAGTGTAAAGAACTGTATGACAGTTATATTATTTGCCAACAGTTATGCAGTCAGTTAGGCTTACCCTCAAATCAGCTTTACTGGTAAAACTCACCCAGGCTCTGCCACAACTTGTTGTGAGAGATAGGTTAGTTTGTTTTTGCTTTCTTGTATTTTGTATTGCTTTATTGCCTTCTATTTTGTATATTGTTATTTTTTTCTTTACACTGTGTTTTACTTGTATTCTACTTTTAACTGCATATTTAAACTAGGAAAGAGACCACAGCTGTGTCTCTTGTGAGTCACACAGAAATTACATTTTTCTCCACCCTAAACTCAAGTGTCTTTCTAGTTGTCCTCCACTTATTTTAATTTGACCACATATGTCCTTTCCTCTCCTCTTTCATTGGAGACTGTGAGTAAGCACAAAATTATCCTTTTGTGAAATCACTCCCTTTCAACTATTTAAATTAATTGTCCATCCTACTGTATTCCATAGAACCAGAATACAAAGTGCCCACCCCCTTTCAATCTGTCTTGCTCTTTTAAAATTAGTGGCTCTCCACTTATATACTTAAAGATTAAGTTACTCCCTCTTTTGTATCTAACTGCTTAGTGCACACTGCAGCTCTTAGGATATTAACCCATTTCCATTTCATCTTTAACATCTGCAGCATTTACTCCAAGACCACGAATTACTGGAGAGCCCATCTTCTGCCTCTCAGTAGTCATCTTGGGATTAATGCTCCTGTTTTGCTCGTGGTGAGAGAAGGAGCATAGGGACATAATATCCTCGAGAATTCTGATCACCACAAAGCCTAACAACTGCTTTATAGGTGCCAGCTTGGAATTTGTCCTTATATTTTGCTCCTGGTGAGAGAAGGAGCAGAGTGCATAGATTTCTGAGTGTTTGTAGTTGGGAAGTGAGTGCCTGTGCTTGACCTTCCTGATTGGACTGGTTGCTATTCAAGGCATCTACCAGAAAAATGCTACAACAAGCCTACATACCCTTACATCATCTGGGATATGATTGTGGATCACCAAACAGGCTATAGCCTGCTTCTCATCTTGGGATTGTTGTTACTGTTTTGCTTCTGATCAGAGAAGAAGCAAAGGAGCATTGTATTCCAGCAGAGTGAAGATGTGGTGAGACCAACACTGGTAGTAGTTGGGGAGTAGCCGTTCAGGTGACTCCCTTCTTTTCATCATTCTTGACAAGTTAATTCTTTCTTTTCAGTAAGTACTGCTTGATTTGTTTCTAATTTCAGAAAATCTGTCTAAATAGTTCATCCATAAATCATCAGGCTCTATGTATTAGTTTCCCTTCAGGTGTGTGGCAGAGCCCTGTAAGATAAAGACATCTTGAGTTGACATTTTCCCTGTAAAAGCACCATTGAAATTTCACCTAGTTGCAAACAGGATACTCCTAACATTACTTTATATTCTCACTCCAACTGCTAATCAATAAAAAGGGTCTGTTGCCATGGATATGAACTTTCCCACTATCTCCGTTTCCAGCTTGGTGGATATGGGCAATGTAGAAATTGCCTCATGTTTACTGACAACCAGTTAGTTCTCAAACAAACTGATATAATATGTGAGAGATGTATTTGCACAATGTCACTGGAGGCAAATCTTGCATGAAAGCACTTCTAATGTCAATGAGGTTGCCAGTAGTACACATGCTGCACACATCACACACAATTCAAAGCGGACACATAGACTTGCATATGCTGAGGAACTTAAATGTAACTTTCCTAAATCCCAAAAAACGCTTACATTAAATGCACATGACAAACACCCTCAGCAGCCCTGAATGCAGTCTTTCAAAATAACACCCACACCAACACATACAAGCACATCTCATGGAGCCTCTACTTTTAAGCCCATGAGGCAAGCCACTGCACAATCCAACATTTTGATCATTGGAGACTCCATAGTGAGACACACTGATGTCTATCTCACCAGGCTGAGTAAGGAGAAAATAACGGTCAGTTGCTTATCAGGAGCCAGGATCCTACACATTACACATGCACTCAAGTCATTGGAGCACAAGTACCAGTAAGACTCAGTCATAGTCCATATAAGTGTAAATGACCTGAGACATACCTCCCTAGACTATATGAAGAGAGACATCATGCAGCTCCTGGAATATGTATCCAAGGCTGATATGAGTGTAGCACTGAGTAGCATTTTAGCTTTTCCAAGAATGATGCCACAATACAATGTCACAGACTGAATTTAATAACTGGCTTAGTTTCTGGTGTAATTCTAAAGGGGTGTAATATTTGTCAGCATGGAAGGAGATGGTCAATAGACCATGCTACTTTACCGGAGATAGTCTGCACCTCTCCCCTCTAGGCTTTCGAATATTAGTCAAACCACTGTCCTCCCCCATACTGCCTTTTTAGGCATTTCCAAACTGAAAGCACATCTGACATAGCAAATCAAAACCAAGAAAATCTAAAGGTGTTACTGCTCAATGCTAGGAGTCTAAACAAAAAATTCTACTCCCCAGAAGTGCTCTTCACCCTAGAGAATGCTGATATCTGTGTGGCCAATGAGACATGATTTAAAGCTGTGGAGAGCACACTGACAGTGCAAGGTTATAATGTCTTTTATACATGTAGACCAGCAACTGCACAAACAATGACTAAAGGTGGAGGTGTCTCAGCTTACATAAAAAATAAATATACCTCAAGGATGGTAAAACAGGATAATGAACTTGAGCTTCTCTATGTTCAAATCACCATAGGCAAAATCCCATACCACTTGCTTGCAAGCTATAAGTCCCCCTCTACGACTCCGGAAACCCAAACCATGTATTTAAGCTTATTAGAAACACTCACCATTCAACCCAATACCATATTCATAGGTGACTTTAATTACCCCATCATATATGGCACTAAATGTACAGGCACAGAGATTTCTGGATTTTGTAAACACAAACTCCCTGGACCTGATTGTCAATACATCAACCAGGAGTGCAACCATACTGGAACTGATCCTCACTAATATGGAAGAGTGATGCACACCCCCTAGAGTAATGTCTTCTCTGGTATCAAAATGGTCTCCTTTGAAGTAAAAATAAAAACTGGAATCCTAGCTAACCTTGAAATATTCAGGAACGACTCTAAGACTAACTTCCTACTATTAAGTGATAACCTGGCAAAATTTCAGGCCCCCCCATAAACCCTTAGAACAATGCTGCCTATGCATACTTGTTGACAGAAATCCTATACAAGCATGATAATAGCTCCAGAGATGCAGCTGTACCCACCATGAAGAAGTACAGAACTAACTCAAAAAAAGAGACACCTTGGTGGAATCAGAACATCAATAGACTGTATACCAAAAGGACAAAAATTATGGCAAAAATTAGGAGGTACAGCACCCAGCAGGATAAAAGCACCTCATCAAACTAAACAAACAACTTAGAGGATAAATAAAGTCTGCCAAAGCCAAATCTGAGGTAAATTTTGCTTCCCAAGTCAAGGACAACTACAAGGGATTCTTTAGCTATGTTCACAACCTCAAAAAGAAATACACAATTGTGGGACTATGAAGATCTCTTTGTAAATGGATCCACCTATACTGAGCCAGAAGATATAGAAAACCTACCTGCCAACAAATTCCACTCTAACTTTACCTGTCCCCCCCACAACTTTCCCTCAGGAAATACCATCAAATATAACTCCCCCTGCTATCACTAGGGAACAGGTCCTTAATTCTCTCTCTAAGGCCAAGAACACTGCATCAATGCACCCAGACAATATCCTTGGATCCCTTCTAAATAACATGATGCATGATCTTTCAGGCCCTCTGAAATTGCAGTTTAACTGTAGCCACCAAATAGTCTTTGTGCCTCCTGAATGGAGAACAGCAACAGTCATCCCTCTGCACAAAGGTGGGCCATCTACAGTTCCTGGAAACTACAGACCATAAGTCTCACTAGTCTCATATGCAAAGTCATGGAAAGAATTATAATGAAATTGTTCAATAATGACACAGGAAACCCCAGAGAATGGACCTACCCTAGTCTGGTTTCATCAAGGGCAGGTCATGCCTACTCAGCCTTGTGGACTTCTTTGAGAAGGTTACCAAAGCAATGGATGAGGGCAAAATGGTTCACACTGCCTATATTGACCTTGCCAAGGCATATGACACAATACCCTACTCAGGCATTGTAGACAAACTTAAGAGGTTTGTACATAACCCTTTTGTCACCCAGTGGATAGCCAGCTGGGTCACAGACAAGACCCAGGAAGTTACAACTGGGGAGACCACCTCTACAAAGAGGCCAGTCACAAGCGGAATACCACAGGGATTGGTCCTGGGACTGCTCATTTTTGCCATTTACTTCTCTGAAGTCAAGATTAATGTCAATGGCCTCTGTCTGATTAAATTTGCAGATAATTGCAAATTAGGAGCTGTCATTGAATCACCCACAGACACAAATGTTCTCCAGGAAGGGCTGACACAGACATACAACTAATGCCAGAGCCATGGACTAAAACTAAATGCCTAGAAAGCATAATAGCATCCTTTGGAAAGTCATCCACCCCTGGTAACCATCATATTGCCAACACACCCCTAACAGTTGACCCAGTAGTCAGGGACTTGGAGACATACATAGAATCTAACCTTTGACCATCATAAAATGAGGAAATCATTCTATGTTGTGCAACTTATAAACAAAGGTATAGCATCTGGGTCCAAGAAAGTCATTGTTCAATTGTATCCAGCATTCATCAGAACTATCATTGACTACAATGCCCCTTTGGTATGTACCTAACCAGGCATATCCAACAACTGGAATGTCCACAGAGGCTCCTCACTAAAAGAATGCAGGGTGTAAGTAACGGTTTACCTTGAAAATGTTGATTGCACATAGTCGACACCACTTATGCGACCTCTGAACTCTGACTGCTGAAAAAGTCAAACAATGACATTCTGAACTGCAAAATCTCACCCTCTTTTTGACTTATGTTAGCAATTGTTTTTAGGTGTGGAGCAGTCAGAAATATTGACGTTCTTTTTTTTTTTGGCATTCTGAAAAGTTGGAAGTACGGATTTTGTGTAAATTTAATTTGTCGACAATGTGCATTTTCAACTATGTGCAATCAACATTTTGATGGTAAACCATTAGTAACATATCCTATTCAGATCACCTCAAGGCCCTATCCCTGTACTCTGTCTCCTACAGGCTGTTGAGGAGAAATCTATGCCTGACAGACAAGGCATAATCAGAACCCACTCTGATGGACTTCCTGCATATCTGCAAAACAAACACCACGGGACTTTCCCATTCTAAAGACTTAAATCTTACTTGTGATATAAATAAGACCTGCTGAAGAGACAGATATGTATCCCAAAGACTACCACTTCTCTGAAACAGGCTCCTTACCCATGTGGGACAGAGTTCTTCCCTAACCCAATTCAAGTGTAACTTGGGCAGTTGGATGGGGAACAGGGAATTCATCCTTGGTTTGGCTCTTCTGTCTCTTATGGACACAGGCAGCTTGTAAATGGTTTATCTCCCAGGCCCCTGCTTGTAAATTTTTCACCTAATAAGCTCCTGCTCACACTTATCAAGGGTACCAGAACTTATCAGAGATTTTGGATGCATGGCTAGGCTTAAAAAGGCCATTGTGGTCATTGGCTTAGTAAAAACCTATAAACGTAATCTGTTTTCCTTCTCCAACATTGAAGGCAGAGTTTCTTGTACAGGACAAAACAGATAATACAATGATCAGTTTATCTACTACTGCATCCACATGGATGTTTGCCATGATTATATATGTACCTGCTACCTCTTTTATAGCATACCATTTGCTGTGCATGTCATTTTATTATATGATGTTTACTACCTGTAGAAGCAAACTCAGACAGTCTTGTGTGTTTCTGCAGTAAACAATTAGAAGCATCAACCTCAAAAAATGGAAGTACACAGACAGCTGTATTGGCATAGATGGATAAAGCCCTGACTATGACCCAGATGACCTGAGATCAATAAATAGCCTGGGCATCTACTTCACCTCGCACAGGGGAAGGGTGTGGCTAAGAGAGCTTGCCTCTTGTTTTGGAAGGATGGGACTATACCTGGGTACGTGTATATGATGGAATGCCTGGTGGAGATCTGGGATCACGTACAGATACTGTATGCAAAGGGGGTAAGGCTCTTAATTATGTATGCATGGAAGTAGATGTATACATCAAGGACATCCATTCAGTGCTTTAGAGATTCATTGGGGATGCTAAGGCTTTAAGAAAAAAACTTTTACCCATAGGTAAGATGGCATCACTCCATTTCCAGATGCCTCAACCCTTGCCTTCAAGTGAAGAGATCAGCCTAAGGGACCTCTCCTCAGGAGGAGTGAATGCACCATTCAGGCTGTGGATGGGAAGCTTGATGATCAAGGCATGAACAGGTGCAAATAAATAAATTATTAAATAGATAAATAAATAACTAGATACATATGTATATACATACATAAATAAATAAATAACAGGAAGCAGGCAGTGTTGTGTACTTGTGTGTGTCTTCTTTGAATTGCTTGCTGCCACTTCTGCTTTTGTTGCTCGCAAGTTATTTACTAAAATGAAAAAGTGTAGCTTGTAATATTACTACAGTGCAGGTACTACTGATCATATCATGAACACCATTTTCATTAATGTATGTAATATTCATAGATGGACATTATTACTGAGGTACACATTGTACTGACCACAAGTAATTCCAGATATGAATAGGTATGTTTTCAAGCATGTGATGAATTGTTTATTTCAAGTAAGGTTTGCTCATACAGAAGGACTGTGCCATGATGACCTCAATCCTCTTTCATGCATTGCACATTATGTCAGTTACACCCACATCTGCAGACAAATGCCATGTTTTCCAGACCAGTGATAACATTCAGATCACATATTACTCTGCTATAATCTGCATCTGTATTATTAATTTTTTCAAGTTCCAAATGCTCTGCACCAAACTCTTTTAATTCTGTATGAGCACTACATTTGCATTAAGGAGCTGTCTTTTTTGCATGCAGCCATGTTGGACTTCTATGTCACACATACTGTGTGAAATCCATTTCTCATATAACATTGTCTTCATCTGAGCATGCCCTATACAGTTGTTGTCCTCACTGCATAATTATGCATCATATGTAGATATTTACTGTCATATTGTCCCACATGCATTAGGAAATGCTGAAATGTAGACACTTAACCAGAGCAGTCACTTGTACTGGCCAAATGCTGTCTGATGTACTGTCCACCCTTTTCATTATGTACATACTTTTAGAAAAGAACTACAGTGCTGAGAAGCACATTTGAAGTGTATCACCCTGGATTAAGGATGTGCTTTATTAAGTGCAGCTGCTTCTAAATTTCATCAATTAGTGCAGCATTATCAAACTGGGTCTGCATGCATCATTTTAGCTATGGTTCATTGTAAGCAGCATTCTTGTTAAACAGATGTCTTCATGTTTATGTATGTGATGATATTATACCACATTAATATGTTGTGAGTTTCAGGAGTGCATAATCTCATTAGTATCATGTAGGTGTATAAGATGCCAGTAACTGCTCAGTAGGATACTTCCTTTACATTTGCTATTGTGTTTCTTTAGCATTCTGATATTTATATAAAGGTCATAGCTGGCTTTAGTCATAGGCCAACTAGGCGGGTGCTTAGGGCACCGCTCTATCAGGGGCATTTTCTAGTAAACTGGATGGGGGCACCATGTGGTGTGAGGGGGTGCTGTGGTGCCCTTTTGCTTAGGGCACCACTTGACCTAAGATCAACCATAATAAAATTCACCCCTTCTCACTGTATGTGGGTAAGTTGATTTGAATCCGAGGGGTGCATTTTTTCAACTAACACTTTATTTAATTGAAGTTGATTAGAAATCACATGATCATGGAACAGTGGGGTAATTTCCCGTTCCATGCTATACGGCACCATTCTCTTCACTGTAGTGTAATCTTGGTGTCGATATATTTAAGTAGCAGGGAGTGGGGGCTTGCCCCCTTACAATTTTTTTTTTTTTTTTTGAGTTCGATATTGCAGAACTTCGATCCTGTGGTCCTCAATAATCAGAGGTTTAGTGTTCTGTAATTTCGATACTCTGAAGGGGACCTGTATGTGTATGTATATATATATATATATATATATATATATATATATATATATATATATATATATATATATATAGTGTAAGGGCACACCCCTCATAAGGATGCTGTGGGATTGCCCCCTACAAAGACCACTGCTTTTTGTTTGTTTTAGGGTCAATACTTTGAAGAGATGAAATGGCACTAGATTTAACTGCAGCTGACAAATCACCCTTTACTTGTATACTAAATTTCTATTACTGCAATCTTAGCAATGTCTGTACAAATAAATATACTGTAACCTTTTGATTTCTATTCATTTAGGATTTTTGCCTAATAGAAACATGATGAAGCTTGACATTAGAATGTCCCATAGGAACAAGGAATTGTAGTAGGATGCCACACTGTTTGGGGTGTCCTCAGTGAATCCGGCTAGTTGTAACCTGCAGAATAAACATATGTGGAGATATCTCCAGGTCAGGGCATCAATTTTTTTTTTTAAGCATAATGGTACACGCCACAGAGCTAGTGACGGGCTTCAATGGATAGTCACACACATGCATACACACACACAAATATATGTACATGCACAAGTGCGCGAGCACGTGCACACACACACACACACACACACACACACACACACACACACACACACACACACACACACACACACACACACACACACACACACATGCACACAGACACACACATGCACACATACACACATATAGATATCATCTGGATATGTAGTGGTTGTATTCCTTATTATATTTTATGGGCTATAGTTTTAAGTTCATTTTCAGCTGTATGTATGTATCAGCTAGTGCTAGTAGATTTTATGATATGTATTTTGTGTTTTGTCTTTCAAACTGTTCTCAATATGCTAAGTTTAATTAATGTGTTACCTTCATACTTGTCAGTTATCATGATATATATATATATATATATATATATATATAGCGAGAGAGAGAGAGAATTATGATTAGCCATAGCTTGATAGAGTTAATTCCGTGATTAATATTACTTTTGTCCTTTTTGACTGCTATATCTGGTTTTCTTGTTTCTACTTTCTTTATTGTTGGCATTGGATGATCCCATGAGATCATAACTTCTTACTTTTCACTAATTTTTTTGTGCTTCATGTTTACAATGCTTTTCAGATATCTGTATGTTGCTGTATTTGCACAATCCCCAATACAACAGTCTTGCCACATTGTAATTCCTTTTAGTATACTGTCACTGAGCCATGAGTATGTCACATCCACTATAAAGCATTTAAAAGTTTTATTCAGTCATTTAAATGAATGTGTATTCAACAACAGATCGAAGAAGGGCAATGACTGAAGGTTTTCATTCCTCTGCTTAAGACAATGCATGGTGTATCAAAAATGAATGATGTGGACTGCTTTGAATATTTAAAGATGAAAACTGTCTTGCTGAAATGTTTTTAAGTTATTCTTGAAGCATGCAGGAAAAAAATAGACAGCTTAGGAAAAAAAGGTAAATGTCAGAGTAAGTGATCACATTATATCAACAGTCACTCATTTATATATAGGATTGAGTGGATGCCATGTCAGTACATCTGAACCATTAGGAGATTTTATGGTAGTGGAGCAAGCAGATGACATGAACAAGGGACTGGTTAACAAATCAGTAATGCTGGTAAGGAAATGGGGAAAAAGGGTAACATCTATCAAGCCAACAGGGTACAACTGTATAAGAAGCGGGATCCCATTACCACAATGAGTAAAATGGAACCCAGGGGTAGTCTTACCTTTACTGAGGGTTGCACAGACAGTAGGGGAAAACAAAAGCTCAAATACATGACGTGGTTTTGGAATAAAATCATTCTACTATAGCCAGATGGGGGAATCATGTAAGCAGATCAACACAATTTCCCAGAAATTCAAATACACTGAAAATATTCATCCTAAACACTTTCAGTAAAACTCCAAATAAATCGTTTTTGCTGGTGGCAAGTCCCCTACACCCCGCATATGGGGAGCACCCCCACCACTAAATTTAAATAGATCTATTCTGAGGTTGCACAACAGTAGAGAAATGGAATTCTCTGATATTGCTGAAACATTTTCAGCAAACTATTTTCACTAAAATGTCATTCAACTAAAATACTGTTGCAACACTAACACACTGCCCCACTGTTGGGTGGGAGGGTGGCATAATGGTTAAGGCGTTTACCTTATAGGCACAAGATTCAGGGTTTGATTCTCACATGGGGTAATTGGCTAGGCTTAAAGTGGCCCACAAGGGCAGTTAGCCTAGTACTAACCTATGAGAATACAATTTAAACACAAGGATCAAAAACAGTAAGAAGAGAAGGCTTATCAATAACGGCAAAGAAATTCCAGATAAAAATGATATAAGTGTTGTACATACCTCTCAACCTCTTAATGAAAGAAATCTGAAGAAATTCTAAACTAATGGGGAGAGAAAGGGCTAAAAACAGGGATATATTTTAAATATCGCTTTTGTAAACTTAGAGATTTGCTAGAATAACAGGATTTGTGTTAGCGTGCATTTTCTGAACGATATGAAGTTTGAACCTCACAAGTATGTCATTATTTACTGACCCCAATCCTCCATGATTTGCCATAAAAGCACAATTTTTATGATGAACAGACCAAAAATATGAGGCAAAACTCTGGACATTCTGAAGAAATCTGGACAGTTGAGGGTTATGGTGTTGTACCTGCCTGCAAAGACTCAGAAGATCTTTTAACACAAGACATCTGATGTTGATGTTTCAATGACACTTAAATATTAATGGCAGCACTGTGGGAGTTAATGCTTGCAGTCATAAATTCTGTATACTAGTTCATATCATGGTAGAAACCAACAACATTAGCTTGTATTCTAAATGTATCTGGAAGGATTATCTCCATGTCCGTGCAACATAAGGGTTTTCAGTTTTGATTCTTTTTCACTATGTGATTAGTGCTGAACGGTGCAAATATGGCACAGTACATTTACACAGTGATGCCATTAGTATGTAAAACTGTATTATGATTGCCTATCAGTTGGCTGGCCTTTGGATGCCAAGCCATTCTTCTGCAGGAGATTTATGTGTGTTGCTGTTCTGTTCCATTTTGGAGTGCAAATTAATATTTTTCTGAAGAAGGGTATATGTTTTTGAGTAGATCTCTGCACTAAACTAATAAATATGACAATCAATGCTTAAATGTATTTAATGAAAGAAGGATGCATACATTTAGGGGCAAAACTAAAGTATAGCACTTTTAACTGCGTTGACTTACTTTAAAATTTTAATTGAGAAAAGATTTGCATAATGAACTAATGACAAGATTATTTTGTTTTGTTCATCTTTTGTAACACTGTCCGCCACTGCTCTTATAAAACAAACCAGAATAGCAGGCCTTTAGTAAGAAATGTTGTGACTCTAAAACATGTTTTTCATTAGAATATATGTAAATACATTCAACAAAGAGGAAATAAACACTTTTAGTGCAAACACTAGCAAAGTGATAATCTGCAAAAGTATGCATTTACGGACATGATGCAAGATGCCCATTAGCAATAACCTCTAATAATAAAAGTGATGTACATACCAAGACAGATGTTTTACTGTTTATAAGGTGGGAGACTGGTATAATGGTTAAGGTGCTTACCTTACAAGCATAAGGTACAGGGTTTGATACTCACATGGGATAATTGGCTAGACCTAAAATGGTCCACAAAAGCAGTTAACCTGTGAACCTATATATTGGGATTGGGAGGGTGGCCTGCTGGTTAAGGTGTTTGTCTTACAAACACAAGGTGCAGTGTTTGAGTCTTACAAGGGATAATTGGCTAGGCTTAAAATAGCTTGCAAGGGCAGTTAGTCTAGTACTAATCTATGAGCTAAAATATAATGTAGCTACTAGATACAGTCCTTAATGCCCTAGCAGTTCATAATACCATGGACATGTCTTCTTTTACTTGCACTAATATTCTACTGCTCTGCAAAGATCTCTGATCCACTTGTAACATAAAGGCAAAACCTACATACACACACACATTGTAAAATGTACATAGTGTTTTTTGTGGACATAACACAAAAACAAATAATTTGCATAGATGCTTAAACTAAAAGGGAAATGATATAAATACTCACATGCAACCTTAGACAAATGAATGAATAATCTGACATGAATAGTGAGTATGACAAACCTAATAGCATGAATGTCCACTATTATTTGCTTACCATAGCATGGCAGTATTTTTGCTTATAAGGACATCGAAAGGTAGAGGCATATAGCTATGTTGAATGGTTTTTGTTAACTTACACAAAAAGAACAGCATTCTCATATTGTAGAGCATTACATAACAGTACATTTAATTACTATGTTTTTAGCTTCTATACGAGTTGTGGCCGAAGATTATAACATATATATCTTCCAGTATTCTAACAGATTCAGTGTTAAGACTGCACTGCATTTACCTGGAAGCACAGCTGGTTTGAATGCATATAGGATTGTCTTTCAAAATGAACTGCAAATAAATGGAGAGTTTTCAGAAATAGAAACATACCTCACAATATGAAATAAGATTTATGTAACTATATGGGCAACAAGTGGTGAAGCCAAAATTATTTCTGAAAACATATTATTGATATGTCAGGTATTAAAAATAAGCATTTTACTGGAGAACAGAAATAATCATGTCCACCATAATGAGGGTTATTAAAAGCTTGAAACAGTTGTGATGGTTTTTATGTTTTTGTGCCTGTAAATTTACTGAATGCATATCAAGTTTGAAAAAATTGTCATGATTGTATGTGTCTCTTTTAAAAATGGTGAGTACTTTGAACTGATGAAGGCATCTGATGGTCTCTACAAGTGTTAGAATTTAACTTCACTGGGAGATAGGACCTTAGTTGTTTCAGGAAGCAGGATATATTACGCTGCCTTCCTTCTTTTCCCACCTGTTAGTATTGAGCTAGAAAATACAGTGGTGGTGCTTATGTGACACTGTGTAGAACCATAATTTGTCTTAGAAAAACATTTTTTCAGAAAGCACAGATTGATGTGATTCTGCTGCTTTGCTTCTTTTTTTTTTGGTATTTCTGACTTTAATAAAATTTAAGCTTATCGTGAATTACAAATCAGAATAGCTAAACAGTGGTCAGTGACACTAATATACATAATAAACAATTATCTTGTTACATTTCCTGATGCATTTAGCGAGAACAATAATCACTCTCCAGAAAAATTCTGTGTGGTATTTACTAAAACATTATCAGACATGCAGGAGACATTTTTCATTTCAATTAGTAATCTAGATCTACCCTTTTACCTAATTTCCACCACTATCACCCCTTCAAAAAAACAAAAAAAAAAGTACAGTAATGCTTTGCTATTTCATGTACATTTTTCTTCTTTGTAAAATGGAAATGTTAGAGATGCCTTCTGTAACACTTAAGCCCTAGTAATGACTTCATCTCAAGGGAAGGGTTAATCACTGCCTGCTTAACATTCTAGTCATGTGACAGACGCACAGGGAAAAATCTGTTAAACAGCAAAATACAGCACTACTGATTTTGAAGTAAAAGGGTTGATTGCCTTTTTACTGTTGTGATATTTAAAAAAAAAGCTGTTAAAGCCCAAACATTCTCATCTATCACTTTATGAATTATTAATTTAGAGAAAGAGCGGGAGGGAGTGAGATAAAGAGAGAGAAAGAAGATGCCTACCTTCTCTAAATACCAACTACAAAGCCGCCGCAGACAGAAGTGCCTCACACTGATTCTTGATTTACATAGTCCCAGTAGGAAGTTAATGAAGACTATGGAGCCACCTTTTCAACATGCAGATAAACCTTCATGTTTTCAAAAGCTGGGAATCTGTGCTTGTTGCTGGCAAATTATTCATCTCCGATCTGAAGTTTTTGACACTGCCTGCGTCAGATAAACTGTCACCCAAATTGCAAACTAATTAGTGATTCAAACATTTTCGAGTTGATTGATGACAGAATAATTTACGCTTGTTTCTCAGCTTCCAGCTGGCACAGGCTGCTGACTGGAGCCCTAATTAACGCTAGTACATCAGTCATGTTCTGTCAAGGCAGTACATACAATTAAAAGGCAGTTTAAATGGAATATCACATTAAAAAGGCTGGCAAATGTAAATGTGAGGAAATAGCACTTTAGGAAGAAATGACAACAAAAACCCACAAACCAAAACAGAACAGAACATGACTTTTTTCAGGCAAAAAATAAATACAGATTAAACTGAATACAATGAGTTATGGCAGAGAAAGCATATGTGTTTATGTGTGTTTGTACACACACACACACACACACACACACACACATATATATATATATATATATATATATATATATATATATATATATATATATAAATACACACACACACACACACATAGATAGATACACACATAAGCGTATGTAAATGTATTTTTATATATGTGTATGCCTCAGACTCAAAATGCAGGCACAAATTGTATAGTTATACAAATACTAGAGACAGGTAGACAGCTTTATACAAATATGCAGGCAAATATTATAAATATATTTAAAGGAATGAAAGAAAACCTACACAAAAGAAGCATTCCTTGGAGTGTTGGATAGTCTGCTCGGTGAAAGGTGCTCTTTTACTATAAGCGGTGTATCTTACAAGGTTTTCAGCTTTTCCTAGGAAATGCTAAGCTTAACAGGCAGATAAGCAGAGTATTAGAGGATATAATATAATATGGAGTCAGTAAATATTCTTTGAGTGCAGAATCCTATTTCCTTAATATGATGTAAATCTACAGTCCTTCTCTGAAGGTAACATGAAATGTTTAGTGGGAGGGGGTGAGATAAAAGTCAGCATCTCGTAGCAGTGACCAGTAAATGGATTGCTGCATACTCTTCCAACTGTCCGCCAGCTTCCCAAGAGTATTGCTGGTGGTTAGATCATAGTGAATCTGTATAAAAATGAACAGACTACTGTATGGGTGAGGTAGCATTTATCATCTATAAAACAAGTAGTCTTTGAAGCCTTTTCCATCTATACACCGAAGTCAGAGTTTACCTCCATCCATCTCAGTATATACTGGTCTACATGAAACAGTTAAAAATATGTATACATCATCCACCCTTCTCAATATAAACCTGACTACATGAAACATTTACAGATATGTATACATCATCTGCCCATCTCAGTATATTCCTGGCTAGAAGAAACAGTTACAGATATGTATAAATCATCCATCCATCTATCTCAGTATATACCAGGCCACATGAAACAGTATCAGATATGTGTACAACATCTGAATATCTCTGAATATACCTGACTACATGAAATATTTACAAATATGCATGCATCGTTCTCAAATATTATTGATCTTATTTTTAAATTCCTTCTGTGATTTTCTGATAAAACAAAAGGGATTAGATGCTTGCTATTGCTCAGAAAATGCATTTTAGTAAAACAAAAACACAAATATTGTGTTTAGATGCATTAAAGTAGGTGAGATGAGTTCAGTTAGTAAATATATCTACTTAATGATTAGGGTGAGATCCAGGTGCAATGCCCAAGGTTTTGGACATGTTCGGGTATTGTGCTTACTATACTTTTTTAGTATTGTGTGGATAGCTGAGACAGTAGTTGTGGTCTGGAAAACTAGGGTAGTTATCCCCATTTTCAAAAGAGGGGCAGGATAGTCTGTTTCAATTACACAGAGGTCTCACTACTCAGCCTTAATATGAAAGCTTGAGATATAGTGCTGGCAAGGAGTCTTCATTTAATAAATAAGGCCGCTCATTCTGCAAGTGCAATGTGGCTCCATCTTGGTTGTGGAACAGTGAGCTGGTTAGCTATTTGTCCTTGTATGCGTATTGAATGGGTCATCCAAGTATGGAATTTTGCTAATATTGTTGATGTGTGTTTTCTGTACATACCAAATGGCTATCTTGTGTGGTTGAACTGTTGGATTTTGGGGTTTTGTTCATGACTGATGGTAGATGTAATTGAGATATTGACCAGTGAATGGTTATAGCAGCAGTACTGCACAGATTCTAGCAGACTGTGCTGAGTAAACAAGGACTGAGTTATAGGACAAACATTTCAATGTACATGTCACTCTGTGTCACCATCATCATCTATGGTCATGATCTCTGTGTAGTGATTAAAAGAAAGAGATTATGGATGCAAGCAAAAAAAAAAAAATTAGGGTTCTTCACAAAGTAGATGCACTCCCTCTCAATGACACAGCACAGAGCCTGAAAGTCCAGGAAAACCATGGAGTTCAAACAATGCAGTTGGGAAGTCAGTGAAGGTAGTTGAGGTAAATGAAGATGCCCTCTGGGCACCCCATGACAGGTGTAGAAATGAGCACATATGCTTTGCCATACCTAACTGGTGACAGTGAATTATCCTGTACTAATTTTTCAAGTTGTGAAGCCTTAATGACTGTTGGATCAGATTCTCTGGGAATAGTGCTACATGTCAACAGAGGGATTAAACAAATCTATCTTAATCTACATTTGTTATAAGAACAAATGATAGGTATTTTATGATCATAACATAATATCAGGATGAAGTACATAGCTCTGTAGTATGGATAAATATTATCTCTATTGCATACTATTGTTTCTTTCAAACAATGCACACATACACCCTAATTTAATTTTCATATATTTTATGTGTTTTTATGTAGTTATTTATTTATTTTGCCATGGGTATCATTTTGGTAAAGCTGGGATAACAGTCCCTATATTACCCCATGCCATCTCATCTCCTCATCTATTTATGCAGCATTAATCAGCTTGACCCTGGACTAGGCTTTCAAACTGAATTTGAATGTGAGGAAGTTGTGGGTCTAACAATCTGCTATGACTACTTGCATCCGGAGACCTTTTGCAGCTGGGAATTATGTCCCATTCCCTTTTATGCTGGCATTGCTGACAAAGCGAAACTTGAAAAGGGGCTTGATCTGTGATAGCATTCCCACCCTGACCTACAGCAAGATTGTTTCAGAACTGCCCACATGCAAAACTCACTTACCATTCCTATGCCCCACTTCCTAAAGATTCTCAGCTGAGGAGCTGTCCATGCCCTCAAATCATCCCCTCTGAAAAAGGCAAGTATCCCCTACCCTTCACCAGCCCCATCAGGTTCTTGAGCCACTAATCGGACTTAGGTCATAGTGAGGACTTTACCCCTTTATGCAAGTGTTTTATAACATTCTTCATCTCAGGTGTTTATTATTATTGTTTGCCATATTCCATGTGTTCATCTACTAACCCAAAATTTAGATACAGATATCTGATCCTCAGTTGCTACAACTGCTAATTCTGTTAATACCTTTCTTGATATAGAACATGCATTTTTCTGTTTTTTTTCTACACAGTATTGAATTTGTTTCACTAGGTTTTGTACCCGTTTTAGCTAATGACTAAATCCATGTGTTGTTGTTTACTAGATATTGCTTGATTTCCTTTATTTTAGCAGACATCTTTGTTCTTTCTAACAATGTCATATAGAAGAATATACTTGCTGGGCTTCTTGATATATGATTGGAATGCTTGAGCCAGAAAGTATGCTGTGCGACAGCAGCTGATGGTGCTCAATCCTGTCAGACACAATAAGCTGCAGGCAGCTTGCCTGTGGACATTTTATTCCCAGTCAGACTGCCTTCATTCCCTCTTTCCTCATGTTGTGCACCAAGAAACTGTCATGTGGAGAAATTCATCCTTGGTGCTTTAGTACAATGCTGTCTTCGAACAGAACAAAGCAAATTAGTTGTAATAGTAAAGTGTAGTTACTAGTGACAAATGAAACAAGTCAGAGTAAGATGTTGTCCTCTTCTCAGTCCAAGTTAATTGCTATAATTTTCTTTCTTTTTACTGAGGTATGTTGATAAAGTGTAGTGGTAGATAATATGGACAAATGATAGTTCTTCACCAGTAAGTACCTACAGCACACCTTGGCCATAACTAATAGATGGTTTGGACCTGGCCATCTGCCCTACAGAGAATAAGTGACTCAAACCATCGGTCACACAGGTAAGCAATGCCTGTTTCTCTTTCCTCTTTGCAAGCCATGTGAGGAACCCATTCTATCCCCATCCTGACGTGCTATCCAGCCCTTCCCATCATCACTGGTCAATTGTATATATGTGTCCACCCACTATCCTCCCCACATGTTGAGGGTATACTGCCCTTCTCTGTCTGTATCTGTATGTTATGTTTGTCTGTCTGGGATTGCTACCTATCATTATCCATCTAACCCATTCACAGCCACTCCTCAGTACCACCCCCACCAATCTGTCTTCTGTAAAATGTATAAAAAGAGCTCTTCCCAAAAATAATTTGTACCCTTCCAGCCATCATATTTTAAAGTTGCTCTTCTGTATTAACATCTGCTTGCTGTTCTGCCCTTTCTTTCTTTCTTTGTTATGTACCCCATTTCCTGCTCATTAATATGCTAAAGTGGGCTGCTAGTATACTATGCAGATTTATACAGCTCTTTTTTTGCTCTCCACTGTGCAGCCCATTTTCTGGCAGATGTGCCCTATCTGCAGTTCCTCATCACTAAATTGTACTTGTAAGCATGCACTGACCAGGATGCTCAAGCTTGCCTTAGCTGTTGACCGCTTGCAGTTCTCCAGCACTGTTCATCCCACACCACAGCCCACTGCTGTTTATTTCATTATTGCTACCTTTCTTTATCTATATAGCTCTTTGCTTGGTATGCAGATATTAGCCTTACTAGCTAATACATGTTTGATTAGCTCCGCACACTTCACCTAGTGACCTCCTTGACAATTAACACTGTCTGCCTGCAAAGCACTTCCTTATGCATCCCAACCCATATCTTTGACAGTATGTAAGAAATTGAAGTAATGTACCGAATAATTTAGGAATTAAAAGACTAGAAAAATAATTCCACATTGAATAAAATAATGTAGTTTCCTGTTTATCAACACTAAGGTGTTCTTGTTGAAGTTGCTGATCAGCAGTTTTGTAAAGAACAAGCTAAAAATGAATATCTTTCTTATCATTAGTAAGATCAATTCATAAAGTTGTGTTTTATTCACAGATAAAGTTACTGATAACGTAGATGAAGAAATATTAAAGTGGACTACAGAAGAGGACCATCACTCAATGGCAACATTTATAGAGAGACTGGTCTTCAGAAAACCGACTGACATGTAGTAGTTTGCAAGCAGGTCAACTCCAGTTCATAAAGTAGTTGAAGAAACAATGCTGTGGCTCAGCATAAAATCATATAATTGAGCAATGTTATGCACAGCTGCCAAGAAGTGCTTTGCAGGCCCAAAACCAAAAATTGAGGAATGCCTTCCTACAATACAAAATGCATGAATAAGCACAGCACTCTTAAAAGTTCCCTGCAGGACTAGAAGATAACCACATCAGGAAATAAAATAAAATATATCTGCTAATGATTTAGTCACAAGAATGTTACATACTCAAGTCCAACAAGAAGCCCAGCAACTGCCAAAACAAACATGGCGATGAAGATGCTTGAGACAGCAAACAAAGATCCAAGTTATTTGCTGTGGTGTTACAAGCCTTGAAGTCATGGATATGTACCCGATCAGCAGGGAGACATGTAAATGTGCTATGTATTCCAGGAAGCTCATGAATCAGCCACCTAATTTCATATACAATGTCAGTGTAGATTAAAACTTTATCTTCTTCTGATTTCTACTTTCTATTGGAAAAGGATTCCATGGTTCACCTATGTAATTGTAGGATTTAGTTGTGCTATCTCTCTCTTGCTGGCTCACTCAGTCTCTCTCTCTCTCTCTCTCTGTGTGTATGTATATATATATATATATATATATATATATATATATATATATATATATATATATATATTAATTTAGTCCACCAATAGCTAGAAAGACCAGCAAAGACCAGACTGCAAACCTTCTTAACATTTTCGTTCTCATTTAATGCCAAGAACTTCATCAGAAAAGCACCCATTTCTTACAACAATAATTATATACTGTCTCTAATTAATCAATTCAACTAAATCAATTATACTTAATTAATCAATTAATACACAAAACATATTTAAATATATATGCACATGTATATCAAATGTAAAAATATATATATAAAGTGTATAAGACCCTTTAATGCAAAATACACTAGTAAACAATTTAAATGTAAAAAAATTAGATATATAAGTTAAATGTAAAAAAGATTTTTACATCTTAAATTACAGTTTAGTTCAAGGCCAAAATATTTGTTACAAATAACATCATTTAGGCTGGTAGTTCAGTGTCTGCATTTTATCAAGCCTCATCAGTGAACAAGCCTCCTTTATATAGCATGTCTATTTTATTTTCTGAAAATGCTATTGAATGTCTTTCCAGTTTTACGTTGAAAAAATAAGTGCACTTTTAAAGGAAACACAGTTTAAGGAATGCTTGGCCAAGGCATTGGTAACATCTTTTTCTTTATGGCTAAATTGTGTTCATAAATGCGTTTCTTGCACAGTGTTCTAATGGTTTTACCTATATAAAATGACTACATGAAGAACACTGTGCAATGTAAACTATGTTATCAGTCTTACAAGTAAAATGTCCTTTAACAGTAATGTCTTTCTTTACATGTTTTAAAAAATGCTTGAAGTACCACTAATAAACCTGCATTGCTTACAACTCATACAGGGATATGTACCAACTTTTCCTGTATAAAGTGTACCACCTTTGTCCTCTCTTTCTAAAATCATTTTAATATTTGTCACTTTTTTATATGTAAATACTGGACAAATACCTAAAACCTTGGCTAAGTCAAAATTTACCAAGAACAATTTTCATTGTTAATGACAATTCTTTAATATTTTCATATATAACAAAAATGACAAACAAAACTTGTCATTAATATCAACATTCTTCCTACCAGAATTAAAAGTCACTAAACTTGTAAGAATAGGATTAGCTTTGTTGGTTCTCAAAATGTTGACCTCTTCAATAATATGACCTAACCAACCACAATCATAACCTCTTTCTATAAAAAACTGCTTTAAATCACTTGTCTCCTTAATAAAGCAATCATCTTCACTAGTAAGCCTACTAAGTCTGATGAACTGACCTTTCACTACACCTCTTTTCATATGCATGGGGTGTAAACTATCAAAGTGTAAATATTGGTTAACAAATGTTGGTTTCCTAAAAATACAACTACGAAATCTGTGTTCAGTTGAATCAAAAGTCAAACTCAAATCTAAAAAATTGATAGTTTTCCCAAAACTACCAAAGGTGAAATTCAAAAATTCGGTAGTTTTATTTAAATGGGAAACAAAAGTCCTGAAACCTTCTTCGTCACCTTTCCATAGGAAAATCAAATCATCTATATATCTTCTGTAGAAGACAACATTCTGATCTTGAAAATGTGTTACCAAATGTTTGACTTCCCAAGAAGACATGACTAAATTTGCAAAACTGGGTGCCACTCTGGACCCCATGGCAACACCAGAAAGTTGCTTATACAAATTGTTATCAAATTTGAAAAAGTTATTTTCTAACACACATTCCATAAGTGTGCAACAAGTGTTAATTTTGGTATTGTTAAAATCTGTGTGTCCACTTAAAAAATCCCTCAAGTATTCTATACCTACTGTTTGATCAATACTGGTATAAAGCGACTCTATATCCAAGGAAGCAAAATTCAGTTCACCATGTACATTCTCCAAATTGCTATCCCTTAGAAGCTCTAACAAGTGCCAAGAGTCTCTTAAATAAAATTTTGACCTTTGTACAATTGGATTAAAAATGTCGTCCAACCATACAGAAATAGTTTCAGTTTTACTTTCTGAAGCTGAAATTATAGGTCTAAATTTCAAATCACCTTGCTGCTTATGTACTTTTGGTATTCCAAAAAGTTTGGCCATTCTTGGAAACTCAGTGTACAAAAAGGTGTATGTGTTGTAATCAATACTACCTTCACTAAACAGGTCTAATAGATGACTGTCTAATTTTGCAAAACTTTTTTGAATGATATTTGTATCAACTTTAACATACTTATTAGTATCTGATAACATTTTGTTAATGTTGTACAAATAATCATTTTGAGTCATAATGACAAATGTTCCACCCTTGTCTGCCTTCATAATACGTTGTTCCCTGTTTTTTGCCATGGTTTCTAAAGCCAAAAACTCTCCTTCTGTAAGGTTAAAGACAATGTTTGAATTCCTGTTGATGTACCTGAAATCTTTCTCACATTGTTTGTTAAACACAGCTAATGTCGTGTTCAACAAAGGATTGTAGGTACTTCTAACATAAGTCTGTTTTTTCATTTTATCAACCAGTTTGGTATTATCAAAAATATACTTCAAATTCAACTTTCTACAGTACAATTTGAAATCTATAATAAGTTTAGTTATGTCACATTTGTTACTGGGAATAAATGAAAAACCTTTTTTCAACACAGAGATCATGTCCTTATAAATGACAGTGTCAGTCAAATTTAAAAAGTCCATACTGAAATTCAGTATTTCTTCTTCCCTTTCGCTCTGCCTTTGTTCCTTGTCTGGACTTTGTTCGTCCACCTTGGAGTCTTTTTTACACCTGCACTGTCCACTAAAAAAGGACCTTTAACATTGTTGTTTGTCACTGCCTCTGTGTTATTGTCAGTTTGAAAAGAATCCAAACAACCAACATTGTTGTCATTGATCAAACAACTTGAATTAGACACTGTAGCCTTAGAATTTTTGCTACTGTCCACCAAGTTTGTTCCAGTGTTGCTTGTATTTGAATTCGCAACAGTGACCTTTTGTTGAACAGTTCTTAAAGTGTATGCCTTGTTTGCAGCATAAGCTGCCATATCTCTACGAAGCTTACCCTGCTTTCTAGTGATGACCGACAACCTATGCCTTTTAACTTTGGCTTCAATACCTAAATACAAGGAAGCCAAAGTATTAAAAGCTTCAGAAGCTCTGATAAGTTTGTCTAAGTCTTCCAATTCAGACTTGATGTTGATAATTTCATTACGGTAATGGTCAACAAGCAAGCCCATGTACTGAATACCCGCATTGTTAAAGACTTCTACCAGTTTCAAAAATAAAACATCACCTTCCATAACACAGTTCGGATACTTGAAAGTTCTAAGACCAAGCGGAACACATTTTAACCTAATATTTTCTTCCAAATATAACACTTCTAGTTGCAATGAAATTAACTTTATGGTACTCTTCTCGAGTTTGTAAATATTGTTTTTACAAGTCTCAAAACAGTCATTGGTTGTATTAGCAGTAGCATTACCTCTATTTTGAATATGAGAGTCTCCGTTTGCTTCTCCGATGAAAAAAGGATTAGCGTTTTCGTCAACAAAAAGATCTTTGATAAATCCACCAGAAGGAATAGTGACACCATTGCCACTATTAACGTTTTGTCGAACAGATAACGCTTCGTTTCTCTCATTACCAGACGCCAAAGCTAGTAATCGCTTAACGGTTCCCCCACTTGCCTTGGCGTCTTGTACGTTATTACGTTTCTCGCTTCCTGAAACAGCTGCTCCGTCTACATCAGCACTGCTGACACCACCACGTTGGGACGAAAGAGCCTGACAAATTGCTCCTGCAATAATCCCCGAAATGTGATGTTGAAACTCAGCACCTAGGTCAGGAACCGGATGGGTGCTCAGGTTTAACAAAGTGTCCTGTGAATCCTGTGAATCTTCCATTGACTAATGATGCACTCGAAAAACAAATAAATTCACAAACTAGACCAAAACTTGATAACTTAATTTAGTCCACCAATAGCTAGAAAGACCAGCAAAGACCAGACTGCAAACCTTCTTAACGTTTTCGTTCTCATTTAATGCCAAGAACTTCATCAGAAAAGCACCCATTTCTTACAACAATAATTATATACTGTCTCTAATTAATCAATTCAGCTAAATCAATTATACTTAATTAATCAATTAATACAAAAAAACATATTTAAATATATATGCACATGTATATCAAATGTAAAAATATATATATATAAAGTGTATAACTATATGTTAATAATACACTAAACAATTTAAATGTATAAAAAATTAGATATATAAAAAAAAATTAAATGTAAAAAAAGATTTTTTACATCTTAAATTACAGTTTTTGCAAGGCCAAAAAACTTTTAATACTAATGACATCATTTAGGCCTGGTAGTTCATCTGCATTCAGCCTAATCTGCCAACAAGCCTCCCTACATTCTAAAAATGTCTTGTAATCCCCTCTGAAAATGCTATTGTCTACTCTTTCCAAAACGGAAAAAATAAACTTTTTAAAGGAAACACAGTTTAAGGAATGCTTGGCCAAGGCATTGGTAACATCTTTTTTCTTTATGGCTAAATTGTGTTCATAAATGCGTTTGCACAGTGTTCTAATGGTTTTACCTATATAAAAATGACTACATGAAGAACACTGTGCAATGTAAACTATGTTATCAGTCTTACAAGTAAAATGTCCTTTAACAGTAATGTCTTTCTTTACATGTTTTAAAAAAATGCTTGAAGTACCACTAATAAACCTGCATTGCTTACAACTCATACAGGGATATGTACCAACCTTTCCTGTATAAAATGTGCCACCTTTGTCCTCTCTTTCTAAAATCATTTTGATATTTGTCACTTTTTTGTATGTAAATACTGGACAAATACCTAAAACCTTGGCTAAGTCAAAATTACCAAGAACAATTTTCCAATTGTTAATGACAATTTCTTTAATAATATTCATTTCGTTACAAATAGGTAACGGAAATGACAAACAAAACTTGTCATTAATATCAACATTCTTCCTACCTACTATATATATGTCTAGTTCTGTAGACCGAATTTATATTTCAACGAAACTCAAAAGTTCACACTGCCAAAACAATATTTCCATGAAATTATAAATTGCCAAACCTTGGAACACCGAACAAGGCAGTATGCTACCAGTTCCGGATCTTACCTTTTCCACGATATCCTGCAATATCAAAGTTGGTATATAAAATTTGCAGGGGGTGTGGGGGGCACAGCCCCCCACATGGGGGTGCTGGGTGGCTTGCCCCCTGCAAAAACATCAAGAATGGCCAGTGTTTAAGTGTATATGTTTCAATCACATTTGCTTACTGTTTTCTCAGTGTTTTGAGTTTCAGTAAAGTGGTTTTCCACACACACACACACACACACACACACACACACACACACACACACACACACACACACATACACACATATTTTTTCTTTTTTGAAATCTCAGTAATGTTAAAGGATTATGTGATTGGATAAGACCCTTTAATGCAAAATATTTTGTGACTAGTATATAATCTTAAAAAAAAAATTTGAGTTGTGTTAGTTGAATGTAATCTTGAGCAGTGAGATGGTGAATGTTATGTGGTACTTCAAAGTGATTAGTTCTGTTCAAAATATTTGTTGCAAAGTTAACTATTTAGCAGCTGGTCTGTTCTAGTGTGTGCATTTGGGTTTGTTATGTGTTAGAACTGATGAGGCATACGAGAAATCCCAGTACTCTTTCGGTTATCAAGCATCATCAGTGAGGAAACCTTTGCCTTTATATAGCATGCCTATTTTATTTTCAGTTGTAGATGTACATATTGAATGTGTTTCTCAGTTTTAGGTTGATAGTCAATAATAACCCCAGTAGTTTTTCAGTGCACTTACTTGTTATAGAGTAAATATCCAGATTGTTAAAATGTGTTGAAATGAGCTTGGTATGAACAACACAAGTTTTTGTTTTAATGGTGTTTTATTTTAGTTAGGTTTTTGACAGGTATATTTCTATATAATGTAGTTTCTTGCAGCAGAAACTTTTTAGCTGAGCAGATTACGCTGGAGTTGCCTGTATATAGATTACAGAAGAATTGACTACATGCTCATGCATATCATTGATAGATATTTTAAATATCAGCAACCTCAAAATAGATCCTTGCAGGACACCTACTGAAGTAGGCTTGTTATAAGAGCAGGTTTTATCATGTCTTACTGATTTGGCTCTACCCTGTAAATAACTACTTAACCAGTTTATTTGTTTTGTGTCTAGAGTCACTAATCATTTTATGGAAATTTGAACTGACGTGTCAAAAGCAATAAATTGATTAGGATCTAGTGAGGCTACTAGGTTCATATATGTGTACAACACTAATGACCACTGTGGACTTTATAAGAATAGCCATTCAACCCAAATGTATCCCACAAGTTATTAAGAAATATTTTTAAGGGATGAATGTTAGTTAGGGCATAATTTAAGTGCTGCCTCGGTCCATCAGAGACATAGGTATTAAATCGAAGGTGAATTCCCAGTTTACCACCCACTGGTCCAGGTTGCACTTAAATAGTGCTTTGGAAGGGCTTTGCTTCACAAGGATGAGAAACTTATTCCAGAGAATGAGGATTTTCTGAGATATATACCACACACACACATGTCCTAGCAAGAAAAATTTAAATCCATAGATCTAGTAGTTCTAGTGCAAAAGATCCATTAGAGTCCAAGGATGACTTGTAAACCAGGCATAAATCACTTCTGAACAAAGTATAGAGAAAGAGCTTTGAGGTGATGTGCATAGGACATTGTGTTTACATCTTGCATTCTTTTTGTGAAGAACTTCTGTAGACGTTCTAGTTTTTGCATGTGCCTGGTCAGGTACATATGGAAGGGGGTGTTATACTCAGTGATGGGTCTGATGATGACTGAGTTTAGTAGCACACTGATTCCCCTGGACATAGATACCATGACCTTACTTATAAGCTGAATGAAGCAGAATGGTTATCTTACTACCTTAGATGCATGCTGGTCAACAGTCAAGTTAGTATCCACATGAGTCTCCAAATCCCTGACTACTGTGTCTACTTGTAGGGGTTCTTTATTAATGAGATAATTTAACCAGTTGGCCAAATTCCCAAAAGGTACTATTATTCATTTCTTCATAGGTTCATAGGATTATAGGCATGTACTAGGTGAATGACCACTAGAGCCCTTATAAGCCTAGACGTGCAACCCAAAAACTGACCCTCACATTTTATGTTTTAGATATTTTTATAGGGCGTGATTTTGGCTTTGACATGAATTACTGACTACCTCCATCCATCAGGAACATAGGCACCAGACTGGTGTGAATTTTATGAATTTATAATTTCCCATCCACTGGTCCAAGCTATGCTTAATTATGGCAAAGAAAGAGTTTTGCTTAACATGGATGTGGAGCTTATTCCAGAGAATGGAAATTCTTTGAGAGACATACCTGTCTCTCCAACATGTCCTATTTATCTCACAAGCAAAATTCAAGTCTTAGAATCTGGTAGTTCTGATGCTGTTCATTTTGCAGATGTGAAAAAGGTTCATGCTCAGTCCAAGGATGCTTTGTATGCCAAGCATAGGTTGCCTGGCATAAGTATTCTGTATAAGTCTGGAAATAGAGACAGGACTCTGAGGTGATCTGCATAGGACATTGTGTTTATTCCCTGTATTCTTTTTGTAAGGAACCTTTGTGGATGTTCCATTTACTGCATGTGTCTGGATAGATACATGTTGAATGGGATATTATACTCCATGATGGGTCTAATGAGGGATGACTACAGTGGTATGTTGACTCCCCTGGACCTAGATGCCATGCCCTTACTTATAAGTTGAGTAACATAGAAGGATTTTCTTACTATGTTGGACACATTTTAGTCAAAGGTTAGGTTGCTATCTATATGTGTTCCCAGCTCCCTAAGTAGTTTTTTAAATCTTAGGGTATTTTACAGATGGCATAGTTTCTTAGGGATGCTATCTTCCCAAAACGTATTATCGTGCATTTCTTGGCATTGAGCTTTAAAGTGTGACTTTAGCACCACTAATTTGCTTGAGTTAGATCTTCCTGTAGGGTATTTATATCTTGGTGGGATTCTATGACAGCTCCCAGCTTGCAGTAATCTGCAAACTTGGTCAGCCTGAGGCCTTTGACATTGGCATTGACATCCAAGATGTAGATGCTAAAAAGGAGTGGGCCCAACATGGAGATTTGAGGGACTCCACTGGTGAGTGGGCTATTTTAGAGGTGGTCTCACTGATTGCAGTGAATTATAAGTGGGTGCATGCCTATTTATGTAAGTTTGTTAACAATGCCTGTGTGGGTTATTGAATCAATGGCTTAGCCAGACCAAGGTAAGCAGAATATACTACTTTCCTCTTGTTCATTGCCTTGGTGGCCTTTTCAACATTACCTTTGACAAAGCCAAACTGGAATGGATCCAGTGTCTGGAGGTCTCATATGTCTGTGTTGATCATTTCCATGATATGTCTTTCCATGTCTTTGCAAACAAGACTAGCCAAACTAATGGGTCCATAGTTTTCTTGATCAGTTGATGGTCCACCCCTATGAAGGGGGGGGGGTGACTGTAGCAGTCCTCTGTTCTTATGGCACAAAACCAGTTTTGAAGCTATAGTTAAATAGTGACTCCAGTCGTCCAGATACATCATATTTTAGACTATTCAGGAGGCATACTGGGATGCTATCAGGCTCACTGAGGCTATGTTCTTGGCTTTAGTGAACACAGTCAGGACATGCTCTCTTGATACAGTTGGAGGGGTTATGTTTGAGTGTATTTCTTGGGGGTGGTGGTGGCTGGGACTGACTGGGGACTAAAAATTGGAACTGAATTTTCAGTCAACCAGTTTGCTATATTGTCAAGCTCATTGAATGTGGCACCATTAATTATCAACTCAGTACACCTTTTTGCGCTGCTCTTGAGATTTCTGACATAGCTGAAGAAGGTCTTACTGTTGCCTTTTGCCTGAGAGGCTATTTTAATCTGAAAGTTGGCTTTATTTGACCTAATTAACCCTCTTAGTTACCTATTTAGTTTGATGAGTGAGTTCTTATCTTTATGGGAGTTACACTTCTGATTTTTGCCATGATGTTTTTCTTTTGTTGTGTATACTGGGGGGATTCATGAAAGCCTACATGATAATTTTTACCATGTTTGCATTGCGGTGCAATACACACACTGGGGTGACAAGAGCACTCATGTGCAAAAATGGAAATTTTCAAGACATGCAAATTACTGCATATGTAGCTGAATTTTATGCTAATGAAGCAAATCAACATAGTAGAGCACTTCAACAACCTCTAAAATAACTGTGTAGACTCTATGTTCGTGTTGGCCGTGTATTCGGAAACTTTCCAAATACAGCCAGGGAAAGGAGGCTACATGGAAGCAAGAGCAAGTAAAAGCTCTTAAAATTTGTTCAGAACTAACCTCAATATGTAACTCCACACATATTATAACCTAATTACACACTGTGGATGCTAGAATATCAGAGTTACAAAATAAAAAATACATTTGTAAGGCCCATGATATAAATGCTCCCCCACCCCCAAAAGAAAATGTAATTGTACATAATGCAGGCTGCCGCAAGGTTTGAACATCCTGAAACAGATTGTTATATTGTACTGTAAGCATATGAGTATGTAGCAGATATATGGGTAAAATAATAGTCTCCCTTATGTTTACAACATTGTGCTCCTGTGCAGTTTCTCCAATAACACAGCTACTAACAGTGTAAATTCTGGGCTGTCAGCATGGTGAAGATGAAAATTAGGTAAAAACTCATTGGTAATGCTGAATCCCAAAAAAGAGTAACCCTTTAGGGGTGTTCACTTTGTGTAGGCACTTCCACTATGTTTTTGTTTTCAGTGGATGTCAACAGTGAGAGATGACATCAGAGGGGGGTGTCAGGTTACTCTTTCAAAGTTGTACAGGTTGCTCTGTGGAGGGTGGAAGTGCATGTAAGCTATACATAAATCACAGGTTGTATGTCATCCTTAGAATTTTGCTGTAAAATATGTCTTATCTGTCCATTTTCAAATCATTTTTATACATTTTTAATGTCCTTGTTTGCACGATGGTGTGATATGTGCACCATCGGACAATGGAGGAATGAATGACAGCTTTTGTTGTGCTTCTTAGGTAAATAGTCCTGTGACACCATGTGTATGTGTAGGATTAGAGTGCAGATGGTTCTGGGTTTGAGTACAGGGTGAGCAAGCTTTCTTTGTTATAATGAATGGTTGTGCGATATCACTGGAATGGAGGAAAGTAATTACAATTTTGCCATGCTTTGTTTATGCATAGCTGCATGGGGGTACATAGGGATGTGTGGAGGTGCACCTAGCATGATGATAAGCAAGAATCAGGTGTGTGTAATAGAAACCAATTACAGTATAAGCAGGTGAACTCCATTTTCATGAACCAATCAAAGTACAGCTACTCTACATGCTATAAAAGCATCCATGTAACCTCCATTCTTGGTTTCCTAAATACTTCAACACCACTGCAGTAGAGATAAGGAAATCTTAACTGACAGAATGCTAAGGGCTGCTGCAGCTATTTTACATCTGTATGTGCTTGAGGCTGAAGTCAATGTTGTTGTTGCTGATGACAATAGGCCTAGGCCGAGAAGGAGAAGAGTGTTCATGCCCAGGGTAACCTACCAGGTGCTACATGAGCTGGAGATTGTAGAGTGCTACAAGCTGAACAGGGACACTTTACAAGAACTCTGTGAGCTCTACCTCCCTCAACTCAGAGTCAGAACTAATAGAGCGAAACCCATCCCAATGGAAACTAAGATATGAGTAGCCCTTAGAATATTAGCTACAGGTAATTTTCAAGGACCAACTGGGGACATGATGGGTGTGTCACAGGCATCAGTATCCAGGCACCTCCATCAATTCCTGAATGCTATGCTTATACATTCCAGTGAGCACATATGTTTTCCCCATAGTTCTGAGGAGAGGGTTAGCAATATGCAACAGTTCTGCCCTGTAGCACACTACCCTGAAGTACTGTGTGCCATAGATTGTACTCATGTACACATCAAGGCACCACCTGGTGAGCAGGGTAGAATTTACATGAATCCCAAGAGTACCACTCCACCAACTGCCAGGTTGTGTGCAATGACCAGGGAACACCCTTGAATGTGTGTGCTGGCAACCCTGGCAGTTATCATGATTCTCATATTTAGCACACATCACAGCTGTATCAGATGTTTGCTTGGGGGGGGGGCATCCCACAGGACCATTTACTGGGGGATGCTGGCTATGCACTGGAACCATGGATGATAACACCCATCAGAACTACACACACATTCATGGAAGAACGCCATAATGACATGTGCGCTCAAACTAGAAACATCATAGAGTGTGTGTTTGGGCTGTTGAAATCAAAGTTCTGGTGTTTAGATACATCTGGTGGCGCTCTGCATTATAATCTAGAGATGTGCACAAGTCTTCACAGTATGTTCCATTCTACACAATCTGATCTTGTGGAAACAGCTGCAGGAGGGTCAGTTAGGGGAAGAGACACACATCCCACCACCAACATCTAGGTCACCACAGCCATAGTCAGAAGAGGCCTTCTGGGGGAACCATCAGCTGCTGTGCCTGCAGGCAGACATAGGCGTGCTCAGTATGCCCTTGCTTTGACTAAAAGACAAGTAGCACATTCTCTGACAACTTAGGTACCTAATACCTTTTTCCTACTTGCTCACGTAGTAAAATTGAAGTTAGGCAACTCGCACAACCTGTACTTCCCCATGTACTGGCTGTGTACTGCTTGCATCAAACGGAGTCAGTCCTGAACTCAAAATGTGTCCACTGCTGCATTTGCAATGTAAGTCCTAAACCTAGAGTGTTGTTTTTGAATGATATTATGGCATATCCCTGTATTTAGTAGGTTAGAACAATATTTAAGTAAATAGTGCTGTGGATGTGTGCAAAAAAGTACTTTAACATGTGATAGCAGAAAGACATTTAGTTTATTCATATGTGTCCATTAGTAAGTAGTGGGCCTCAGGTTTCAAAGAGACACACAGTCCTACCTCTGAAGTAAACTGTTGCTCACTATATGACCTTAATTTTGCACTATACGTTTGTACTGAAAAATCTGTAGAGAGAGAAGTTAAGACAGTAGTGATATACATTGCAATTTCTGACTTCACAACCCTTAGCAAGATCAAACAACAGGCTGGAAGCAAAACAAGGAGAGTAAGAGGAGCATTATATCCTTGTTTGTGCCATAGCAGTATCAACTTTGCTTTCCCATGAAAGAACAGGCTATGCTTGTTTGTGATATAGCAGTGCATGCGTTCCCCCTGAAAGCAGTGTAGCCTTGCTTATGCCATAAGAGTAACATAGCAATGCCCCCCTAAAAGAGCAGTATATGGCTGTTTATGCCATCTAACCTTGCTTTCTATTGCTGGCAAATGCATATCATATACCTCCCAGTTAATATCCGCACACATTTTAATGCCAAGGATATTGAATGCCTTACACACTTGAATGTCTCACAGTACTGGTCAGATAACTGATGAAGTACCAAAAAACACAGACAAGTAAGACAAAGCTGTATATTTGCAAGCAGAATCCTAACAAGTTGTGTGATCAGTAAGTGCACTACATCCAAATATAATAAAGAAGGTAAAAAGTATAAGTCACAACTGACAATCTCATAGCAGTGCACATTCTGATGCATTTGTTTGTATGAACAATGACTTCAGTTCTTTGCTGCAAATCTGTTTGTGTGGCAAAGAAGGTTAAGGGCATACATCATGTTTTCTGAATCTGCAGTGGTGTGAGAGTTCAAATCCTGAAATATGTAGAAATATCTGATGTGTAGTATCATTTTGTAGTGTGGATGTCATACCTTGCTTTTGCTCAGTTCACGTATGCCTCCCTTTTCATTTATTTTTTTTTTATTTCAGTATATTTGAAATGCACCACATACTCCAAACAAATGACTGTAGGTTTGGCTGTGTTTATGTGGCTTGCATGAAGCATAGCATTACTGAAACCAGACTACCTAAGAAGCAGAAAGGCAGACATAGAAATCAGATACATTCAATAAATGTCTTTTGCCATCGTGAAAACCCAGTGTGAAGTAACCGTCACACATTAGCGATGCTGCCTGCATTTGTGCATAGCTTACCTACATGCAAACAGCTGTATCTCACATGCATGTACACTTAGTTAAGCATAGCACAAATCAGCTGCCTAGTGCACACTTTCAACTGTTTAGATATTTGTAGAATGTCCTGATTTTTGCATCATAGTTTTGCTGTGCTTCTCATAAAAAGTTGGTTATCTAGCAAATAAATTGAAAATGCATGACTATTGAAGCCAGAAAACAATGACAGACATTTGAAAACTCCTACCCTTCAGACAATTCACATTAATGCAAAACATGTTATTCTATCAACTGTATAAGTTTGTATGAGCAGTATGTAAAATGCGTCCCTATGTTTGGCCCTTTTTCAACCCAATATGTATGGCTTTGTCCAGATTCCTTGCTATAAAAGGTTGAGAGCTATGGACCAATGTGCTATGGAAATGTATGTATGCATAATGCTATCTGATTTCAGTCCATGTGTTGGTCACACACCCACAATTATTACAATGCTGGGCTCTCGGTTTATTTTTTTTGCACATATATATCATTTATACAACAAAGTGTAATTTATAATGGTATGTGCTCTCTCATGGATCGTGCCAGTTGGTGGTGCTCACAACCTTGTTCTGCTAAACTCAAACATTCAAATATGCTCAGTAAGGGTAATTATGTTGTTATACAGCTAGGCTTCTAAGCAGCCTAGTGCTATTAGTCTATTAGCCTCATATGACGGCATGACTCTATGTGCCTATGCAGGCCTCCCAAGGTGTTGTTCCTCACATGGCCTGCTGATGTCATCTACTATAAGTTCACCTGCATTCATGTATAAGTCAAACTTGTTCCATGACATGTGCATTAAGTACTGTATTCTTTAGTCTGTGTACTTAGATAGGGAGAGTTTCTGTTCTCACTTCAGTTGGCTATGTGTATGTGTCTCATCAGCAGAATAGCTACTTATCCAGTGGCATGGCTGGCCATTTTTTTGATAGTGGCTCATCCCTACACATTCCTTCCATGCCTGCCTCCTAAGCTGTTGTCTCCCACAGGGCCTGCTGATGTTATCTACTATACGCCCACCTGCACTTCTCTATAAATCAGAATTATTCTGTGGTGCATGCATTATATACTGTGTTCTGTAGTCTGTGCACTAAAAAAGGTAGGGGGTTCTATTCTCACTGCAGTCAACTGTGCATGTATGTGTCTCTCAGTGTGTGAGTCAGCTGTAACTTGATATTACAGAAAGCATTTTACACCAGGAGGTGGGACACTGTTATTTCCATATGCTCAACAATATGCTGATGTCATCAGAGTATTGTATATGCATGTATCTCACCATGGCATGATCAGAGAGTTGCCTGGATCATGTGATACAAGACAGATTAAAGTGACATGTGTTTTAATCTGTACACATACATCATGGCATGATTTGTAGGCTCTGTGTCAGCTTGATGAGAAAGCCCTGTGTTGTGTCCTGCAGATACATGTTTCTGGTGAGCTACATGTAACAGAGAGCATGATGCTGTACTGTTATGATGAGATTATACTAGAGTGTTGTCATGCAATGCAGAGATCTGAATGCGATGGCCTGACTTATGATGTGCATCATATGTTTGTGGATAATCATTAAAGAGAACAGTTAAAACGTAGTGAGACACATTGCAGTTGTTGACTTCACAGCCCTTACAAGAGACTACACTATAAATTAGTGAAATGATTATGCTATCCACTGTACAACTTGGCAAGGCAAATATAATTCACAGGTACAACTGACATTTAGACAACATAAATGTAGATATACTAAGCAATAAGGTAGATAAGCACCATGTACATCAGACACAAAGCTTTACTTTCTCTGTATCCAAAAGATAGAAATCGACAAAAGAACGCCAGAAACCACAGTCCAAAACTCACCAAAAGAACACAAAACTGCCTTCCTGTGTAATACGGTGGATAAACAGTCTTCAAAATAGTTTAAAAGAATCCGACATCAACCATTTGGCAAATAAACCACTTCAAGCTGCTTAGCAAAAACAAAGCAGTACGCTGTCACAAACAGGTATACACGGTATCCAAATACTGCCCAACAGTATGTATCCACGGACACAATATAAAACCAAATGTCATTTATTTAAAATCCCAGCAAAATCATAGCATGAATAGGTTAAGCGCTTTCACTCACTCAAAGTGAGCTTCATCAGAACAACCCAAGCACCAGTTCAAAGAGTTTAAATAACTTCTTTGGCGCCAATTTTCTTAAAGTGGCAACACTCTCATTACACAATATCTAACATGTCAATTCAAAAATACGTATCCACAACCCTATTATAATCACAATTTACATGATCTTATATGAATGAGTAAATAACTATATTTAATATAATAAAATTATAATATAATTGTAATAACAATAGTAACTATCTATATCAAAAAAATAAAATTAAATATAAAATTCCATATTAAATATGAATTCAATATAAAATTCTATCTTGTACGTGCACTAGAATAACACATGAACCCATGGGAGTAATGGAAACAGCATCACATTTAACAGTTAAATAGGGAGTAATACATTTGCACCTCTATATCTGCAGTACCTCAAATGTCAACCTGAATGTGGCTGACTTCAAATTAAGCTTATAACATTATTGAAGTTAGTGTACTATGCCACATTATTCTAATTATTCTAATTATCATCTAAAAAACATACCTGGAAGCTCCTCTTGGGATGCAGGAGGTGCGCCCACATCCAGAACATACTGTGCCATGGATTGCTGGGAGCTGTCCTGGGTGGCAATGTTCACCAGGAATTTCTCAGTGGCAGTGAGAGAGGGTTCTGCAGCAGGGCTTCCACCTGTGACTTGACAATCATGTGCCACTGCAGCTGCATGCCTACATGCAGTAGTTACCATGTCTGTTGCTCTGTGATGCACCTGCTCATTTGTGTGATTGTGTTGTCCAGTGGTGTTAATGTTGGCCACTATTTCATCAAAGAGGGCTGTACGCTCAGCCATATTGGCCCACCCCCCTAGACAGCAACACAGCAGCTTGTTGCCTTAAGGCATCAATTATCAGGTTATTTTCTGCGTCTGTAAATGAGGGCCTACAACGAGCAGACATATTGTGTCCTACAAGACAAAAGAAAGATAATACATGAGGATCACATAAACAGAACTTAATAGTTTACAGATAAAGCAGCTATACTAGTGAGAGCAAAAGAAAGTTTAAAATAAGACTATAAGAACATGTTAGATATATCAAACATAATAAGCTTAACAGTCCTATTGCACATTTTAGTAGGTTTCACAATTCTGTCCCTTTTGGTTTAGAAACAACTATTTTGGAAAAGGTGAATTCCAAATATATTACAGAGTCACTTCTTAAAAAAAAATTGCTTTATAAAGAATTTTTGTTTATTTTAAAGTTTGACATTTTATTCCCCAGAGGTCTGAATAATGAATGTAATTAGAACATTTTAATTTAATTGGTTAATTATATAATTGTATAATTGTATAACTGATTTTTTTTGAGTGGATTAGAGTTATATATTGTGAATTTGTATTTATTGTTTTACTCCTTAAAGGCTAACCTGAGCTGAGGTGCTAGAGTATTTTTTCATTTTGCGTTGGTTCTTCTTGCTTTGTATTTTTTTTTGTTAGCTTAGCTGAGTGGTTCTTTATATCAGTAAAGGAAACGTGTCTGTATCCCCCCTGGATAAACATGAGTCAACATATTTCAGAAAAAAACAAGACAGAGGATACAAAACAAGGAGGCTAACAAGAGAAACATATCCTTGTTAGTGGCATAGCAGTAACTATAATATGCTCACCCACCCAAATAACAGTGCAATCTAGTTAGTGCCATAACTCATCCCCCCCCCAAAACAAAATTACAGGCTAAGGATCCATTGTGCTAACAAAATATCTTTGAGATGTTAAAAGTGCTATCAAAGGATCTGTCCATGTAACACATGTACATATTTATAACACAGCATTCCCTTTTCAGGTGTTCTCAGTGTTGTGTACCTGTGAAATATCTTGACAGCCAAGGCCATGCCATCATTACACTTCTAAGTAATGCGTACAGATTAATGTTTGAAAGTCATTACTTCACATTGATTCTTAACTACATTCCAGCATATGCATTATGTAGGTAACACAATGGGAACATCCCTGCTGGAGTGCAATGCTCCTCTGCAGAGAAATACTGTGAAGAAATACAGTTGTCTTATTGAGTTGAACTATGTACTAACTCTGCTCAACATCAGTTTAGCTAGCTACACATTTGCCTTTTTATAACAGAGTACATTATTAATGGATTGCATCTGTCTTAGTCTGTGTTCCAGAGATGCTAATTACTGCATAAGCAGGTGAATTACTTGTTAATCAACCAATCCTCTGAGGCTGTTCAACAAGATATAAAGAATCCATGCAGACTCCATGCTGGTTATTTCTAAGGATGTCACAAAGTCTGGAGTACAAACACAGCACGTACAGAGTAACTCCTGAACATGTACTGTAATGCATAATGCTATTATGGCATGCACTTGTATTTCATCACGCGGTAGAGTAAGCAGGTAAAAAGTGGGAGATGTGTACAGAACGTTAAGTAACATGTCACAGCAGAGAGTTATTTCACTTGTATGTGTCTATTTGAAAGTAGTAGTCTTCAGCCATGCAAGATTCATACATTCATAACTCTCCAAAGTACTGGTGATCAATGCATGGCCTCAGTTTAGCATCCTATGTTTGTAATGGAATATCTTTACATAGAGAGGTTGTGCCATAACATGACCTCAGCTTGACCCACCCCCTCGAAAGAACAGTGTACCCATACATATGCCATAACAGGAATTCACCTTAGCTGCCACCACCAAAAGAGCAGTGTATGGTTGTTTGTGCCATCCAGCCTGGCCTTCATTTGATGACAACTGCATATCATACTATTCCCAGTTAATACACACACACACACAGTTTAAGGTAAATGGGGTAGACTGGCTTTCACACTACATATCTCTGAATATTGGTCAGATAACTGCTGAATGGTCACACAACACAGATTGGTATAATTTCAAGTAATAGTCCTAACAAGTCCAGTACATCAAAATCTATTTCATATAGTACATGTATAAATATCAGCTGATGGCTTGATATCAGTTAAAATACTTTGAAGAAGATTGTTGTGTGATGAATAACTTAAAGTTGTTTGCTGCCAAGATGTTTGTGTGGTAAACTGAGATAAGGCACACATGCTGTTTTTTGAAGGTGCATTGGAGAGTGATTGGAAATCCAGACTTCAGCAGACCTCCTGTGTAAACAAATGTATTTCCTCTTTTTCTTTCTCCTTCTGTCTTTACTTTAATAGGTGATTGGGGGTGCATTGTTTGTGTGATGTGCTGCTTAGCACAAACAGGTTTGGCCATGCTAATTAGTTTTGCTTGTAGAGCAGCATTGCGCAAAATGGACAGCTGGACCACCCAGGAAGCAGACAGGACACAGCCAAAAATAGAAATTGGATGCTTTCTAATAATGTAATGTAATTGTGCATCATGCATACCCACTAAGCATCATTGCACCATGGTTAACAGCAAGAACTTAACAATAAATACTTACTTAGGGGATGTTCTGTAACTTACTCTGTTGCAGCAGGTGTTAAGTCTAGATCCAAAGTCTAGATAGTCCTGGGCTTCAATACAAGGTGTGCAGTCTTTGTTTTACTGTTGTGACATTGCAGTATTTAGCAATGAACTGACATAGAGAAAGGATTTCCCAACTTTCCTGTGGCAGTAGCTGTCAGTGCAGGACTAACATCCATAAGGTCCAGGGTTTGACTACAGCATATGCCATTGAATTTTAATGTTGTACCAATTCACGTTATAGTCAGTCTCACTTATAACAGGTGACCTAGTGTAGCTTATATAATATTTATGTGACTTAGGACTGACACAGTAATATTGTGTCAGTTATGTAATTATGTATTAATCTATGTATTGCCTAGTTAATAACAACATTATGACTGTGGGTATAATGTGTACTATGTTCAGGCAAGTATATTTCTGCTATGTGGCTTGGCATGCCCTTCCCATTGGACCAACACAGTTACAGAATTGCCTGTATCTCAAATAACATAGACATTGCATTAGTTACCAAATGTCTGCATCGCTTACCTTCTTGCAGACACGTTGCACCCTTTGCATCCTGTTTGCACAATGGTTAGCGACGCACAGCTTTTTCAAATGTTGCCAAATCAAAAAGTGTGCCCTTTGGGTAAATGCAATGCATGCAATTTGTGGAGAAATAGCAATCTGCATTGGACTTTCTCTGTGACAGACATCAAAGGCATTTCTGGAGAGGGTTTTTCAATTTAGGGTTCAAAGGTGGGGTGTCAAGGATTCCAGTGTGTTTGTTGGACTTCTAGTGAATGACCATGCATGGCTCCTGCAGAGGCACTATCATGGCTCACAATTAAGGACAGAGGCATGCAATAGTCTGTCCTGTGCTCTGCCCAGTTCTACCGGTATCCTCTGCACTGGTGAACAGTGTAGGAACCACTACTGAGACCTCCGGATGAGGAAGAGAGATGCCCTTGACTGTTGGATCGAGGAATGTCGGACTGGTGGCACCTCACAAGATATGTAAGTATGACTTTCAAACATTACTTGTAACATTTTAAAGCTGCATATAGTCAGGCTTAGTATTCATAATTGTATTGTGTTCTGTTCTGGTCTGTTTTTTTTTCCACAGCAGAGGCAGATCATGATCTGAATGTTAGAGCCTATGAAAGTTAATTGGTACTGATGCAAGCAAAATGTGGTATGTACACATCACAACAGTACTGTTACTTTAGCATTAAAAGTTAAATACTGCTTCATAATACCTCTCAACTGTATGGGTTTTGCAGAATGTTCATATTGTTGCCTCATAATTTTCGTTTACTTCCGATAAACTGTGTGTGTTTGGCAATCTTAGCCAAAGCATCGAAGACTGCAGTCAGAAAATGACAATGTGTCTCATACTTCATAACTTTCAGAACATCTATGCTAATGCAAAGCTTGTTAATGTATCACTTTTCTAGCTTTGTAGAAGAATATGTAAAATGTGTTGCTATTTGTGCATATTTTTACCCCCAATACTTATTGCTTGGTCCACATTTTTGGCTGTAAGAAGTTGTGAGGTATGGGCTTAGTTGGTTTATAATGCAGTAATACTTGTCAGCTGTACAGATTTTCACAGAATGTCCAGTCTTTATATAGTTACAGAGATAACTGTGGTTTTCAGTCAAATAACTGCATAAGTGTTAAGGACTGACGTCAATAAATAATGTCAGACATGTGAGATTCAAACCTCAGACCCTTCAGAAAAGTCAAGCAAGTGAAAAACTTGTTACTGTATCACCTTAATAAGTTTCTAAGAGCAAATATGTAGAAGTCATCCCTATTTTTCGGACTTTGGCCCCCTATTACATATGAATTTGTCCACTTTTATTGCTGTAAGAGATTGAGGTCTATGAATACAGTAATATAAAACAGAGCATACATCTTGCAACTGTAAAAGGAAGGTATGCATGCAGTACTCTGTGGGAATACAGAACACTACACTAGTAGAGATTAGTCAGCAGTTGTGGGTTCAAACACCACAATTACCAAATGAACAAGTACTGTTATGATTTTATCATTATTGCACTGTAACTGCAGAACTCTCTAGCAGTGGCACAAATGGCCTGCTGGAAAATGTAATTAGTAAAATCTGAGCCTGCATATGACCAATATATGCACACATCACGGACTGCTGGCTGAAATCTGTACTATAGTGTGCATTGGTTATCAACTGGGTATTCAGAAACGTTATAAAAATGTTTGTTTACAGTTTGTACTGTTTATAGTAAAGGTAACATAATTGAGTGAAATAATTGTATCACTGCTTTGTATGTCATTTATGATGTTGCTAATGTTCTCCCTTTTTCTCTCTCCCCACTCCTTATGCTCTTTTTTCTTCCCTTTTTTCCATGGCACAGTGGGGTAGGCCTGTCCCACGGGAGCCACCTGCCCCCACTCCAACAACTACAGCGCTTTGTCTCAGGAACACACCCTGGTAGCACCCCCTCTGCTGCCCCTGCACTACCTGGGCCTTCAGGTAATTCTGCCCCACAGGATAGGCCAGTGGTTCCCTCCAGGAGCAGTGGCAAAGGTGGTGATTTTATCAGCTGCTAAGCCTGCCAGGGTTGGTGCATAGGATTGTGCGCCACACAGTTGGTGCATACCTACGTTGGGTGGATGCACTGCTCTACATTGTTGTTCTGAATAATACAAGGAGATGCAGATGTCAGACACATAAATGCCTATTGTGCAATTATGCTTCATACACAGTTTATGTTGAAAATATGACATTGGTGATATAAGGAGCAAGCACTGGGAAGGAGAAAGGGTAAATATAAACATAAAACATGACAGTTAATATTGATTGTAAAAATATACCTGCTAAAGAACTGACTCTGTGTCCAGATGGGTTAATGCAATGTTGTTGGAGGCAAATGGTACTGGGTTCAAAATGGGGTGTATGCATGAATTTTACAAGTAAGTATGCTAATTTTACATACATTTACTGATACTACTGTGTTTCACCATTGCTTAGTGATGGTGCACATCTCACACCATCTTACAATGATTCTAAAAAGAAATTGAGAAGATAGGAAAGAGATGAAATGGGGAGCAAGCAGGGGGAAAAACAAAGTGAACGGAGGGCAGGACTGTGCAGGAAGGGTTTAGGAAAGAACCACAGCTATTCATTCCTTCAACAGTAAAAACTGATCAGATATATACAATATTAGCTGAATTTGGAATTGGACTGTCACCTCCAGAGACAGAGGTGACAACATAATTACATTGTACAGCCAATGGGACTGAATCAAGTGTGTCAAATAGACACTTGTGCAAAATGGAGAGCTATGTATGGGACGAATTATTTTTTATTTTTTGGTGAGAGAGGAATGTTGGGGAAGGGACATAGGTAAGTCTGGGGCAGGCAAGTTGACAAGCTTAGGAAGCAATTGCTGACAGACAAAACATACAAGACAAGATACAGTGATGGTAAAGGACACAAGAGGGTGTGAACACCACGCTTGGGGTGAGGGTGGGGAAATCGAGGTCTCATGGGCATCAGTATGTGTGACAGTGGGAATTAACTCCTCACACGGTGGACCATCATCAATGTCTTCTCACTGTACCAGCGGCTGTAGTGCCTGATGTGTACATCTTCAATGGGTACATTGTACCAGGACAGAGAGAAGGCCATCCATCCAGTGTAGGAGTGTGTCCACTGTGCAGTGTACAATCCTAATCACAATATCTGGCAACTCATTTCGGGTGATAAATGCACCCCCTTGTCTTGCTGTAAGCAAGTTTCTAGGGCATAGTAACTCTTTTAGATTCAGATAGGAATATAGTGAAGTATAGCTTAGATGTTTTCTTTATTTATTTGAGACTGTCTTGCAATGTTGTTTTAAATATTTCCTGTGATGTTGAACTCTGAAGTTACTGTGATGATTTACTGAGTATTTTCTTGTTCTTTTATTATTTATTATTAAATATATTCAAACCTATTTTTGTGGCTGATATTTATGAGACATATTTAAGTTCTTAGTGTACTTCCATATTTGTTTGGTAACACTATACAGGCCACTGCTAATAGCTTGGCTTTTGTCAAACTACCATTTGGATTAATAGTAACATTACACAATAAGACTGGGTGCCCTTTGCTAAGGGCCTTATAGTAGCTAATAAGGAGCTGGCTGGTGGCAGTGAAAACTATCTTATAGCCTGAGCAGAAGGGGGTATAGTTAGTAAACTTGTGCCAGCCTTTCCCAGGTGTGTGTGTGTCTGTGTGTGTGTGTGTGTGTGTGTGTGTGTGTGTGTGTGTGTGTGTGTGTGTGTGCGTGTGTGCGTGTGTGCGTGTGTGTGTGTGTGTGTGTGTGTGAGTGTGTGTGTATAAATCAAATCTCAAAGTCTCTATGTGTGTGTGTGTGTGTGTGTGTGTGTGTGTGTGTGTGTGTGTGTGTGTGTGTGTGTGTGTCAGCTGCTTGGGAGGGACACAAAACACTGGTTGGACAGAGAGGGTGATGGAGGTCTTAGCTTGGCCACTCAGGTGAGATCTCAGCTGTATAGCTGTGCCAGTGGGAAGTCTTATTGGGGATATGGAAAAAAGTGGGAGAAACCAGCCCCAGACTGACTGTGGTCTCTGTGTGCTCTTAAGGGAAATTGCACTTTACTGTGTGTATACGTGTCATCCTCCCAGTGCCAGTGTGTTTATCCCCCCCACTGTTGCCAGATGTGAGGACCAAGGCTCCTTGATTACTGGGCCACTGTAGGGGCATCACATATTAATTGGTGGGCAGTGGTGTAGTGGTATGATATCCACATCACATATTAATTGGCTTGTAGTGGTGGGATATCCACATATTAGGATTCAGTGGTGTGGATATTGAATTCTTGTAGCATGTAAACAGTGGTCACTAAGGAAGATGTTTGCACTCTCAATCAGCTACACAGTGAACATTCTGAGTTTCAAATCGCAATAGTGTTATTTATTTTTTTGTTAGATTAGTTAGCCAGGAAGAGTAGGCAAGCATGTCAGCAGAGGAGTATGGCAAGCTGACAAGGAGCCAGTTGGCTGAGATGTGCCAGGCTAAAGGACTGATGCATGCTAACCTGACTAAAACAGAAATTATTGCAGCCTTGGGCACAGCTGCCTCACAGACCAGCAACTAGGAGGACAACCATGCTCTTCTTGGAGATGTACAACTCTCAGAAAATGGACAGTTCAACTTTCCACAGAGGACTTAAAAATCCATCTGGAGTTAGAGATTTGAACTCCAGGCCAAGCATTTGGAAATAGAAGCAGCAGAGAGACTGAGATGTCTGGAAGCTGAGGAAAATGAGAAACTGTGACATCTGGAAGCTGAGGAGAATGAGAGGCACAGGCAACATGAAAAAGATATGCTGACTCTTTGCCTGGGTCATGGAGGTAATGGGGAAGGGAGTAACTGAACCCCAGAAGCAATGTGAATAGTATAATGTTGACCAAAGGCTTTGGGTATGGTTCCTGATCCCCTTACTCCATGGCAAAGCTGTAACTGTTATTTCTAAATTCTCTGATACTGATTGCTTAAATTATAAAACAGTGTAAGAAACTTATCTGTGTGTAAGATTTTCAATCTGTATATATCTAGTTAATCACTGTGTATTAATCAGATCTGATAATGGTAGTAGAAGTAGCAAACTTAAACTCATCCTAAGTCACAAAAATAATAAAAAATATATAATTTGAAATATTATACAGATTTACTAAGTAGTGACTGCGGTGGTGGTGCTGCGGTAGCGTTGTCGCCTCACAGTTAGACATTGCCTGTTCGATTCTCAGTTAGAGTGTCTTCTGTGTGGCGACATGCGTGAACGGGCATTCCTTCTTTGAAGGTTGTGCATTAGGCCCGGCAAGCCAGCACATAAAAAAAAAACCTCTACTGCCAATCATTAGTGGACCGCAGTTCCGCTGTGGCGACCACTAACCGGGAAAAGCCGAAAGACAGAAACAAATACAGAATTACTAAGTATTCAAAAGTAATCTAAGCAGGGTAGGCAGTCTGTTTCCAGTCAAAAATCTCAGCAGCTATCTCCTACCCAGGTTTGAGAAATCTGAGCAGTGTTACAGAAGTATGAAGCAGGTTCACTGGGATAACAGGCTGCACCCACCTGGTGCAGCACCATGTGGATACAGGACCCCAAAGACCTATTAAGCAGGCCCCTTAGAGGGTGATTGAGACAGTCAAACAGACTCTGAGGGAGGAGATACAGGAAATGTTACAACTAGGGGTAATTCAGGAGTCCAGCAGTCCTTGGGTCTCCCAAGTGGTGTTGCTACCAACGAAGGGTGGCAGTACCAGGTTCTGTGTGGTCTAAGGCAAATTAAATAGTCACACAGAGTCAGATGCTTACCCCACGCCTAGGACAGATGAAGCCTTAGAGCAGCTAGGTGGTGCTAAGTATCTTACCACCATTGATCTTACCAAGGGTTACAGGCAGGCGCCCTTGACTCCCAATTCTAGAGAGAGGTCAGCCTTTGTGACTCCTTTTAGTATGTATGAGTTCACAAAGATGAAAAATGCCCCAGCAACTTTCCAGAGGCTTGTAGATCATATCCTAGCAGGAGAAGGAGATTTTGCGCTTGCTTACCTAGATGATATTTCCATCTACAGCCATTCAAGACAATAGCACCTTCAGCATGTCAGGGATGTGCTGGGCAGACTACAGAAGGCAGAGTTGACCATTAAGCCCAGCAAATGTCAGGTGGGTATGGCAGAGGTCTCCTACCTGAGATGTTAGAGTGGGGAGTGGTAAGATCATGCCAGAACCTGTCAAAGTGGAAGCCATTCAAGCATGGCCTGCCCCTGTTACCAAAAAGCAGGTGAGGGCATTCTTAGGGACAGCAGGTTACTACAGAAAGTTCATCCCCAGTTATAGTACCATAGCTGCTCCCCTCACAGACCTGACAATGAAAACCAGGCCAGATAAGGTAGTGTAGACCCCAGCATGTGAGCAGGCATTCTAGAACCTTAGAGGAACCTCTGTGTTAGCCATTCCAGCTTACAGCAAAGAATTTGTTGTGCAGTTGGATGCTTCAAACCATGGGGGGAGGCTGTACTTAGCCAGATTTCCTCAGAGGGAGGAGAGCACCCAGTGGTTTTTCTCAGTCGCAGGCTCCAACCCAGGGAGGAATGCTATGCAACTGTAGAAAAGGAATGCCTATCCATTGTGTGGGTACTGCAGAATCTTCAGCCTTATCTGTATGGAAGGAAAGTCACTGTAGTTACAGACCACAATTCCTTAACATGGCTACATCGAGCCAGCCAGCAAAATGCCAAGTTACTAATGTGGAGCCAAGGGTTATAAGCAAATGATATGACATTGCAGCACCACAGTGGGCTTAGCAATGCCAATGCAGATGGGATCTCAGGACAGGGAATGGGGTAAGGTATTCCCAGGTAAGCTCAACCCTCTCAAGCAATGTTTCTCAAGGGTCACTTGAAAAACTCGCTTGAGTTTTCGGGGGGGGGGGGGGTTGTGATGCTGCCAGCCCAGCTAGCCGGAATTTGTAAATAATTCTATGTTATTTGTGAATATTACTATGATTTATACAGAACTGTATGTTATGTACTGAGCTTCAAGAATGTAACTACAGTGTCACATTCTGGAAAACAGAATGTTTTACGATTGTGTTTATCTCCCAGTTTCACTGAAGGAGACAGGATGTCTAGAGCTAGAAGTATCTTTCTGTTGTCTTGAAACAGAAATAATTGCTAGGTTTAACATGTAAAATGTTTTTATTGTTCTGTGACTTACTAGCAGCTGCACTTCTGAGCGATATGTACGTCTAACACAGAGATGCTAACAATTCTTAGTTTCTGTTAGCCTGGAAACTGAAGTCAGGTGACAAAGAGTGATGTCATCCAAAGCTAACCCAGCAGTAATGTTTTGAAAATTAATTTGGGAACTCTATCAGAGACTGTGCATTTTCTATCTTATCTTGCACCTAGAAACATTAATTCAGCACTTCTACCTGCATGTTGCTCTGTAAGTAAGATTTAGGCATAGTATCTCTTTTAAAGATAGAAATATAATAAGATTAGTTTAGATGTTTTCTGTATTTATTTGAGACTGTCCTTCAATGTTGTTTTAAAATATTTCCTGTGATTCTGAACTCTGTAGTCACTGTGTTGAGTTATTGAGTATTGTCTTGTTCTTTTATTATTAAATATATTTAAAGCTTTTAATTGTGGCTGTTTTACTTAGAGATATTTAAGCTCTTAGAGTACTTGCTTATGTATTTGGTGACACTGTATAGGCCATTCCTAAATAGCATTGGCCTTGGTCACACTTACCATTTGGATAATAGTAACATTACACAGTAGAATTAGTCACCCTTTTTGTAAGGGCCTTATAGTAGCTGATAAAGAGCTGGTTGGTTTCAGTGATAACTACCTTTTAGTCTGGGCAGAAGGGGGCATAGCTAGTAAACCTGTGCCAGCCTTTTCCATGTGTGTGTGTGTGTGTGTGTGTGTGTGTGTGTGTGTGTGTGTGTGTGTGTGTTTGTGTATAACTGAAATGATAAAATGTGTGTGTCAGCTACTTGGGGAGGTAGACATAGCACTGGTAGGACAGAGCGAGTGCTGGAGGTTTGAGCTTGACCACTTGGCTAAGATCTTAACCATATAGCTGTGCCAGCGGGGAGTCTTATTAAGGATCTGGAGAGAGAGGCAGAAACCAGCCAAATACTGACTGTGATCTCTGTGTGCTCTTAAGGGAAATTGTACTTTACTATGTTTGCACTTGTAATCCTCCCAATGTGTACTTCCCTCACTGGTGCTAGTGGTGAGGATTGAGGCTCCTTGACTCCTGGGCCAGTGCTGGGGTTTCACAATTTGTATTGGAGACAAAGTGAATTTGAGACAGGTCATTGGCTAGTGCAAAACATCTTCAGAAAATGATTGCATAAGTAGCAAATCTAATTTGTGCAAGCATCTTCAGAACATCATTGAATGAAGCATCTGTAAGAATGATATATATGCTGACATGTTAGAGATTATTTGGATGAATGAAAGGGAGTTTTGCTAGAAGAAGATTGGGAAGTTATGTTGGTTGTGATAACATTTCCAGTAACTACTGTGAAACTACAAGGGTGGAGGACCACCTTTAGAGAGCATACAGAAAATTCAGATGTTAAGTATAGTTGCAAGGTCCGGGTTGCAAGATAATGCAAAGCATTTCCATCCATTAATTATAGCTGCACTGCACTATACCATCAAGGAGGAACTGCTGTGTAATCAAGGTCTACTATTTAAAAGTGAGAAATTCATAATCCCATCATAAGTGAGAAAGCAGATGCTTCTGAAAATTCAAGAATGTCATTTGAAGCTTTTACAATTAAAGAACTAAAAATATAATATATTGGCCTAATGCCAGTGCAGCTAGAGCAAATGGCATAACCTTATTTGTTGTGTGGCATGTGCAGAAATCAAAACAAGAAAGAACTGAAGCCTCATGAAATTCTGACATTATTCTGGTCAAAAGCAGACGACTTATTTCTGTATTTTAGTTGCGATTTCCTACTATTTGTTGATTATTATTTGAAGTACCTAATCATTGTTCATTGAAAGGTAAAACAACCTCTAGTGTAATTAATGCATTTAACCAACACTTGCAGGAAATGGAATACCTGAGTAAGTGATGCCAAATAAGTCAGGTAATGTCTCACAATTTATTAGTTACAAGTTCAAATACTTTTTATAGCCTATGAACTTCAGTAATCACTTCCGGTTCAAAATATTCACAATCAGAGGTACAAATGGAATGTATGGTGCAAACAGTAAAAAACATGATAAAAGATATGATACATCAGATGAAATAGGAATTGATCTTTCATTGTTAGATTATAGACATATGTATTTTATAAGCTGTAGACTTATCACCTTCAAAATCACTGATGGTAAGAAGACTGAGATCTAAATGTCTTTTGGCCTATTGCTACCAGGAAGCAAGAAGGCAAATTTCATAATTATTCAGAAAATATAACTAAAGCAGATAAAATGATATGACAGAAATGTTCAAAATATACCTAGTGTGAAGGAAGCAAAAAAGTGTCAGAGTATCATTGAATGGACATTTTCACCAGAAATCTTACACAAACACAATGCATTTGGGTTGGAACAAGGGTATGAGAACCTGTATTGTAGCAAAAACTGTATCACAGTAATATGCACCAGCATACCTCTCAACCTCTTAGAGCAAGAAATCAGGGCAGAGTCATTAATAAAAGTGAGGCAAAGGCCCAAAAATAGGGGCAATTTTTAAATATTGCTCTTACAAACTTAGAAAGTTGATAGAATAACAGGTTTTGCATTAGCCTGCATTTTCTGAAGAGAATTAATTCTGAAACTCAAATGTCTGTCATTATTTTCTTACTTCAGTCATCAATGATTTGCCTCTAATTTGCCAGAAAACTACAACTTTATGGAAAACAGACCAAAAATATGAGGCAAAAATCTGGACATTCTATGAAAGCCTGTACAGTTGAGAGGTAAGTGCACCAATGACTGCATATTGGATACTGAAGATTACACAGTTCTGATCATCACACCAAATAATACAGACTGTATGGCTTAACAAATGCCATCTCCTTTACAGTTACTGGAGGCTGTAATGAAGGTACTGCGACGCATGTAATTAAAATGAAACATGTTTGGACTATATTATACAGTCCATGCCTATCAATGAATTTATTCATTATATAATACCATGAAAAAGTAAAACAATTAAAAACGCTATACAGGCTGCAGTGGCTTTTGCTCAACAACCCACTAGTCATACAAAAATCAGTGCTATTACTGCATACAACATACATGTTTTAGGGGGCTTACATGTTTACAGGAGTCCTATATCTCATTCTTTACATTTTTATGTTTTTTCTGTCATCATGAATAGCTGCCCCCTCTGACATGACTTAGTATAGGTCTGACATACCTAAATTGCTCATAATGACATCTTGTTGCAGCAAACACCTCCAGAGTCAACAGAGCTGTATCATAGTCACATATGCCCTATTCAGGGCAATGACGTAAGACCCTGACAGCCATACCAATATTCTATTACTTGTCTCTCTCCCCTCAGTCACCATAACTCATGGTTCAAAGCTGTCAGTGGGCATTCTCTTTTCTTCTTTACTTTTACAGTTATCATAGAGATTAGCATTAAATGTAACATTTTTATGTTAAATTTTACAGTGAAAATACTGATTGACATTTTCTAAACAAAACCGTCTCACACTGAAAATAGACTCTGCATTAGAAATAGTGAACTTCTCTTCCCCTGAAACTCACATTTAGGGAAAAGGCATTTGGCAACCCATTTACCTACAAGGCATGTGTTAGGATTCATAATCAAATAACATATAGTGAAGCACTAATTAGCAGGTATATGAAGGGGTGGGAATTCAAAACACACGTGTAGCACATTTGCTCACAGCGTGTGTCAGCCCACTGAACACAAATTTTCCTTTTCAGGAGGAGCTCATACCTCTCAACTGTACAGATTTTAGCCAAATGTCCAGATTTTGTCTTATATTTTTGGTCTTTTCCTATAAAAAATTGTGGTTTTCTGGAAAAATCATTGAAGAATGAAGTCATTAAATAATGACAGACATATGAGTTTTGGACTTCATATCATTCAGAAAATTTAGGCCAAAGCAATATCTATTATTTTAGCAACTTTCTACGTTTATAAGAGCAATATTTAAAATCGTGTCCTATTTGGGGATCTTTGTCCCTCCCTCATTATATTTTGCCTCTTTCCAGATTTCTTGTGTTAAAAGGTTAAGAGGTGTGGTACAAGAGTACTGTCAGGTGAATTAACCTGGTCAGTGTCACACAAAGACTGAGAGAGTCAAATCCTGTGCTACAAGAACCAGTTCTATTACAACGCATAGCCTTACTCACCTGCACTATGTGCAAGACAAAGTCTTGTAGCCCAGACATAGTGCATTTCACATGTATGTCTGCATAAAAAAGATTAATTAAAAATGTATTTATAAGTAAAATACTAACACTAAACTCTTTGACTTAATCATGTCCAGTTTATTCACAGATAAGTAATGAACACACTGTCAACATTCAACAAGACAAGAAATGCAAGGATTACACCCAAAGAAATGGCTCATATGATACTGCTCCTGTTTACTGCAACCAACTTCTTTCCTTTATACCATAGCTACTCTGATTCTTAGGTAGTTGCAGTCCAGAGAACTATTGTGCAGTCTAGCCAAAATCCCCAATTGCCACAAAGCACTGTCTTGTTAAATGATTTGTTCAAGGTCACACAGCAGGCAAATGAGGGCTCAGGGAATCAAACCCTGTACTACAGGTGCTACATCTCACAGCTTTAAGACTGTGCAACAACCAGCCTAAAGCAAAAAGGGAGGGGAAGGTTTCAAAAGCACCACCCATGTTTCAGGAAACAGCAGCATTAACCCATTACACTAAGACATACAATATGAATGGGCTGCTGAGATATAGGAACGGAGTACTTACACCGACACACATACACACGGATGTGACCATCAATTACAGGTTATTCAAAGTCACACAGTAAGCAAATGGAGGGGAAAGGGCTCACAACCTGTAATTTTGAAGCAGTGCATTAATATTGTACAGCTGTAAGTGCCAGACTACATCAAATCATTTAAAACAATAGTGGAATAACAAATGTTGTATGGGCACACATTCTGATCAATAAAAACTATAAAACTGTAATGGCAGGCATTACTGACTGATAGTAATACTCTGTGATTTAACAGAAAAAAAGAAGTTAACCAGGGTCAGGGCATAAATATGAAGTTAAATCAGAGGTGTTTTGCAAAACTGAAGACAAATAAGAGGCAGACTACTCTTACTCTCTTAAAAAGTAAAAAAAAAAATGGATTGTGCATCAAAATGCATTTTGTGACCCAAAATCTATGAAACTCTGATAGCTGACATTATTGTCTTAATGTAAACTTCACTTACTTTTAACCTTCAGTGATTTATCAGAAAATGAAAAATTCATGTGAATCTCTGGCAGTTAGTGCAGTGGATTAGGTTCTAAGCTCTTAATGAGTTGTTTTCTGTAGTAAAGGATGCTGAGGCTGATTTTTTTTCTACCTCCATTTTCCTATTGTCACTTAACCAGGCAATGTTCCTGGCATAAATATGATGATACATTGCAAAATAAATCTGCTTTAACAAAGCAGAATAACTGGCTGAGAAAATTTTACCATCCACTTTACCCGCGTTTACACTTGTTTCCACCTTTCCTGTAACTAGTCTAGTCCAGATACAGATTTGCTGTATCCAAGACTGTTTGTAAGCTTCTGAGCCCCAAGTCTTTCTGTGTTGGAGGGAAGCCTTCTAGCTTGCCAGTGGGAATGGTAAGCACCAGGTAGCATATTTATCACAAGAGGAGTGGTTTATGACCCAGAAATTGTAGTTTATTGGCTGCTTGGGAGGTTTTTCCATACCTTTCAACTTTCTGGTTCAAAAGCCCATGTTTGCACTTGTTTCCCACCTTTCCTGTAACTAGTCTAGTCAAGATACATATTTGCTGTATCCAGGACTATTTGTAAGCTTCTGACTCCCCCCCCCCAAGCCTTTCTGTGTTTGAGGGAAGCCTTCTAGCTTATCAGTGGGAGTGGAAAGCACCAGGTAGCCTATCTACCACAAGAAGAGTGGTTTCTGGCCCAGAAACTGTAGTTTCTTGGCCATTTGGGCAGTTTTTTAATCCCTTTCAACTTTCTGGTTTAAAAGGCCTGCATTTGCACAGGTAAGCTCCGTGAGCTGAGGTAAACTATTACTGGTGCCAGAAAGTCTGCTCTCCAGCGTTTCCCTTAAGTCTTGCTATTTCTTTCTCTCTCGCACTTCATATAGCCTAATCACCTTGCATTCAACAGGTTTTGTAGCAATTATTGTAGCAGACCTAAGTGCCCTCAATGCTAGTCATTCTTCACAGAAATAGCTCCAATATTATGACCACCCCTCTTGGCATGATTAAAGGGCAGTTCCCTGTGCTTTCTCCTATTAACCTGGTGCACTTGGGCATTCTGAGGCAGTGTAGAAACTGCCTCATGTATACAGACAACCCTCTCCTCTTACCTCCCAACACTCAGACTTGTGAGAGATGCACTTATATCACCCAATTGGAAGCTATGCACTCTCCAGCCAAGACCAGCCTAGCTGGTCAAGAGAAGGTCAGCACCTGCACTACACCACATGGAACACATAGCCCTCCAGAACAGCCACTATCACAGCTCTCACATAAAAACACAAACCACACACCCACCTTTGCGGAGGCTCTCAATAGAAATTTACCCAAACAGCAGAGACCTTGAAGAGAGAAAAGCACTTGACCACTGCAACACAGCACAAATCACAGGACACATAGCTCAACTCAACAGTGTGCCCCTCAACCTAAGCCCCTAAAGATAAACACCTTTCCCAATACACTAATCATAGGTGACTCAATAGTGAGGCACACAGATGTCCCACTCACTAGGTTGACTAAGGAGAATGTAACAGTCAGCTGTCTATCAGGTGCCAGAATCCGACACATAACACATGCACTCAGGTCACTCCACAACAAGTGCAGGTATGACTCTGTCATTGTCCATGTAGGTGTGAATGACCTGAGTCACACCTCCCTGGGCTACATGAAAAGAGACATGGTGGAGCTCTCTGATTATGTGGCCCAGGCAGGTATAATACTAGCCCTGAGCAGTATCCTACCGTCACCTAGAATGATACCGCAGTACAAACAAAAAAATGATTGACGTCAACTATTGGCTATTTTTCTGGTGTCATTCTAAGGGGATCCAGTGTCTGTCTGCTTGGGATGATATGATTGACAGACCTTGATGCTTTGCCAGAGATGGCCTGCATCTGTCACCCCTGGGTCTCCTGGTACTGGCTAAAGCTCTTGCCACCCCTATTGTGCCTTTTTTAGGCAGTGTTCCAAAGACCAATTTACCACCATAACAGCTATAAATGAAACCTGAGGGTCATGCTGCTCAAGGCTAGAAGTCTACATCTCAAGATGCACTTGCTCGAAGCACTCCTCAAAATGGAGAAGATCGACATATGTGCTGTAATGGAGACCTGGTATAAAGCGGCAGAAAGCACCCCTGCGCTACTAGGCTATAACTCATTCCAAACCTTTCAGCCCCAAAACATGGACCGAAGCTCCAAAGGCAGTAATGTCTCCATATTAATAAAGGATATGCACACCTCCAGACTACTAGCCCAACATAACGCATCTGAGATACGTCAGGTACAGCTAACATTGGGTAAGAAGGTGATCCAGGTCATCGCCTGCTGTAGGTCCCCAACCATGTCCCTAGACTCTCACTCCACATTCCTAAGTACCCTGGAATCTATCAAGGTCCAACCCAACACTCTCTTACTAGGAGACTTCAACTACCTCTCCATCAACTGGGAAAACTACTCAAGCACCAATACACTGGCCAGTGCTTCCTGAATTCATCTATTCCAATGCCCTGACCAGCTCATTCTGACCCCAGAAGAAGCAACATCCTTCACCTGGCTATTACTAACATGGGCGACCGTTGCTCTACTCCAATAGTCAATCCCTCCCTGGTCAGATATGACCATAAACTAATCATCATAGAAATCCACATCTCACCCACACCCCCTGCTAAGGTAACCATCTTGAAAAACTTCTCCAAAGCTGACTTTGGACTCCTAAAAAAAAAAGGTGGCTAACTTCATGGTTCCCATGCCACTGGAAAATAGCTGCATGACTGCCAAATCATACACAAGTGCACTGTACAAACATATATAATTGCATAGAACTAGCCATACCAAACAGAACCAAGATGCTATCCTCTAAAAAAAGTAAGCCAATCTGGTTGTCCCCTGCCATTAATAAACTCTACAACAGAAGGAAGAAACTGTTGCAGAAAAAGGTGAAGTCCCAAGACTGAAAAAAACCCTTATTAGCCTAAACAAAAAATTGAGATCCTCATCAAATTCTCTAAAGGCAACTATGAAGGAAGAATTGCGGCAGGGATTAAAAACAATCACAAAGCCTGCTATACCTATATCAAGAACCTCCATGGCAATACCCAGATTTGCTCTGAGTTACTGCAAAATGGTACCTCCTATACTGAGCCAACAGATATTGCCAACATACTGGCTGACAGATTCAGTGCCAACTTTACTCCTCTCAATCCCCCTAAAGGACCAATCACAATACCGGAAGAATGCCAGGCACCCAGCATTACTGCAGCACAGGTTAAAGCTGCATTGTCCAAGGCCAAGAATACAGCTTCCATGGGACCCGATAATATCCCTGGCTGTGTTCTACATGAACTACAAAGCGAACTAGCACCACATCTGTGTGCCCTGTTTAGTCACAGCCTCACCTCAGGCTTTGTCCCTACCGAATGGTGCACTGCTACAGACATCCCTCTCTATAAAGGGAGAGCGACTACAGACCCTGGGAATTATCGCCCCATTAGCCTGATGAGTCTGATATGTAAAGCTGTGGAGCGCATCATCATGGACCTAATTAACAAAGATATAGGAAATCTCCAAACTCTAGACCCCACACAATTTGGCTTTGTGAAAGAAAGGGCATGACTGCTCAACCTGGTTGACTTCTTTGAGTCACTCACCAGGGCTGTGGATGAAGGTAAGGCAGTGCATACAGCCTACCTCAATCTGACCAAAGCATTTGATACCATTCCTCAATCAGGAATTATTGATAAACTCACCAAACTAGGCATCAACCCCTTTCTCACTAGATGGGTTGCAAATTGGCTAACAGATAGAACACACAGTGCAAACGTAGCGGACTCCAAGTCAGTCTGCCAACCAGTCACAAGTGGAGTCCCACAGGGATCAGTCCTGGGTCCTCTTCTGTTCAGCATTTACTTCGCAGAAGTCCAGGCCAACACAAAGGGACTCTGGCTGACCAAGTTCACAGACGACTGCAAGCTGGGAGCCATTAGTAACTCCGCAAGTGATGCAGACATCCTACAGAAAGGCCTCACTGAGACCAATGACTGGTGTCAAAACCATGGCCTTAAGCTTAATGCCAAAAAATGCACGATCATCCTCTTTGGTAAAAACTCAGTTCCCACTAATTAACACATCGATGGGAACCCACTGAACACTGAAGGCGTTATAAGAGATCTGGGGACACAGGTTAACAGCAACCTCTCCTTCGACCACCACATTGCCACTGTGGTCAGAAAATCCTTCTATGTGGCACATCTCATTACCAAGGGTTTTGCATCCAGGAAGAAATACTTCATCTCTCCCTGCTCTTCCCTCATTAGACCAATCATCGAGTATAATGCCCCATTTGGCATGTACCTCACTAGACACCTGCAACAGCTGGAGAGGCCACAGAAGTACCTCACGAAGAGGATCCTAGGCATTAAACACATGTCCTACATGGACAGACTCAAAAGACTCCAGATATTCTCTGTCTCATATCGCCTACTTAGAGGCACTCTCTGCTTGACTTACAAAGCCATGTTTGACCTAGCTCTGTTAGAAATGCTACATCTAAAGAAATCCCAATCCCTCCACACCACATGCTCCAGAGACCTCAACCTCATTACCACAATCAACAGAACATTCTGGAGGGATAAGTTCCTCACCCAGAGAATGACCATGCTCTGGAATAGACTTCCCATACATGTCAATCAGAGCACCTGGCTGTCCCTCTTCAAGAGAAATCTTGATGAGTGGATGGGTAATAAAAAGGTCACCTCAGAGATCACTCCAGTGGCTCTACGTGATACAAAATTTGGGGCTCACGATGCCAGGGCATGACAGGCTCCAGGGCCATTAGCCTAGAACACACCCATGAACCTATGAATGGAAATCAGAAGTGGAAGCAGACTACACATATCATCTGCAACAGCCAACTTTTCCTTATTATTCAGTCAGTCAGCCTGCTCTCAAACCAAAGCTTGCTGTTCAAAGCAGCACAAACATAAATCCTGAGCCCTGTGGACATGTGTTATAAATACATTTTTCTTCCTTATGTCAAGCAGACATCATGAATAATTCATGAAATTAAAATATTCTTTTTTGTGGCTAGCCATAGGTCCCCAAACACCCAAACTGTTGTCCCATCCATTTCATCATCCTGATTGATTATAACTACACTACTTTTTTTGAGAGAGGAGTTTAGAACACTAAGACAAAGGGCATATTCAAATCTGGGGATTACTGAATATTTTTCAAACCCTGTTCTGGCATTTTTAATATTATTAAAAGGAATGCACAGTCGTAACTTTAAAGCAGATATTCTCATTACACTGCCTGAAGGAGAGACCTGGCTCATGCGAAAAGGTATTTGTATCGGTTAAATTGTAAATGAATTTGCTGAGGACTATTTATTTATTTATTTACATTTGTTTATGAGGGTTGACCAATGATCAAACAATGACCAAATAGAGGCTCAGCCGAAGTTACATCAAAATGTAACAAAACATTGTGCAACTTACAAACAACAATGATTTTAATTTATGAGTAAACATAGGAAATCTGAAAAAAGCAATATATACTTAGAAAATCTAACAAACAAACTGTACATTTACATAAGTGGAATAGAAAAGGAAGAACAGAGTTACAAGGAAGGAGTAGAAGTGGTGGTAATATGGTCTATAGTAGCTAGGTTAGAATAACTAGTAGAGATCAGTAAATGAAAGATGGGACAAGATTATGCAGTACAGTATCAATGATGGCAGTAAACCTATTCACAGCTTAGGATGAGTGAATTAATCAGGTGATCGAATGTGGCATGTAAAAGGTACTACACATTTGGACATACTTGTTTAGGTAATGTACCATTTAGATGGACAGTTGCATACTGCTTTAATAAATATTTTTTTGACTGTTTGCTTTTTGTGCTAGGGTATTAGTAAAAAGTCTTGCAACAATTTTTATTGAACATGAAACTTAGGAGATGTACAGAATGCTATTAACAACATAAGCTAAAGTTGACTAAGTTTAAGCTAGCTGTTGAGTCATAGATGACTATGTCATCAGCAGCTGTAGGCAGAATAATCTGAAGTTTTAATGAATAAGGAGTAATTAAACTAATAAACACAATAAAAGGGACAAACTACAGATGATCATTCAGTGTTCCCAGTTTTGGAGAAAATTCTATCTGTAATTATGTAAGTGGATGTAAATATATCATTGTTTGATCTAAATCCATACATATTACCTACTAGTATTCTATATTTTTGTAGATTGCCTATATTCCAGGCATTCTTGATCAATAACCATGAAATAGAATTTGGCCTGCGGATGTTTAAGGATATGTTGGTACAGAGCGCTAGTAGATTTATGATTCTTCATGTCACTGCAATGTTCATTCATTCTGGATCTCAGGGGCCTAGAAGTCTGGCCCACATAGAACAGCTAGGTACACAACCCAATCACTGCCACAGTTGCCAAATACTTTAATGTTATATATTTGGCTAGTATTGCGACTTGTAAACTCCTTAGATTTATTCATGAAAGAACATGATCCACAGTGACCACAAGGAAATGAGCCAAACAACTCTTCACCATGTAATGTAAATTGTTTATGGGTAATCCCCCCACTACCTATATGTTTGAAATGTGATAAGTATGAACCCAATGTTTTGCCTCGTTTATAAGCAAAGCGACATTGTTGTCCCAAAAGTGACCTCAAATGATCATTGCAAGCAAAATATTCCAATGTTTATTGATGGTGTTCCTTATCATATTGATATTTCTACCATAGGTAGTGACAAAACGTATAGGGGTTCCCAATGTAGTTTTCTTATCCATTTTATATTCCAATAACTTGACCCGGTTCATTCGATTAACCCTTAATAAAAAGGTCACCTCAGAGATCACTCCAGTGGCTCTATGTGATAGAGATGCTGGGAAATAACGTTGGGTGGCACGATGCCAGGGCATGTCTATGGGCTAGGCTTGTACAGGCTCCAGGGCCATTAGCCTAGAACACACCCATGAACCTATGAATCCGGAAATCAGAAGTGGAAGCAGACTGCATTGTGAAACACCCCCCCCCCTCACACACACACGCACATAGTACTTTCATATGTAGTACAATGATCTCATTCATCTGTAGCACACTTGCTTGATATCATCTGCAACAGCCAACTTTTGCTTATTATTCAGTCAGTCAGCCTGCTCTCAAACCAAAGCTTGCTGTTCAAAGCAGCAACTCATTCCTGAGCTCGTGTACTTCTGGAACATGTGCTTTCTGCTATGTCCTTTTATACATTTTTTCTTCCTTATGTCAAGCCATATGAATAATTTGAAATTAAAATATTCTGTTTTTCTGGCTAGCCATAGGTCACCCAAACTGTTGTCCCCTGACTACCATCCATTTCATCCTGATTATAATCCACTACTGTTTTTTTTTTTTTTTTGAGAGAGGAGTTTAGAACACTAAGACAAAGGGCATATTCAAATCTGGGGATTAGAATATTTTTGGAAATGGCTGTTCTGGCATTTTTAATATGGTGGTTGCATATTAAAAAGGAATGCTTCAGTCGTAACTTTAAAGCAGATATTCTCATTACACTGCCTGAAGGAGAGACCTGGCTCATGCAAAAAGGTATTTGTATCGGTTAAATTGTAAATAAATTTGCTGAGGACTATTTATTTATTTATTTACATTTGTTTATGAGGGTTGACCAATGATCAAACAATGACCAAATACGGGCTCAGCCCAAGTTACATCAGAATGTAACCAAACATTGTGCAACTTACAAACAACAATGATTTTAATTTATGAGTAAACATAGGAAATCTGAAAAAAGCAATATATACTTAGAAAATCTAACAAACAAATTGTGTACATTTACATAAGTGGAATAGAAAAGGAAGAACAGAGTTACAAGGAAGGAGTAGAAGTGGTGGTAATATGGTCTATAGTAGCTAGGTTAGAATAACTAGTAGAGATCAGTAAATGAAAGATGGGACAAGATTATGAGTAGTGGGTATAGAGCAGTGATGGCATGGTAAGCCGAATCACAGTTTAAGATGAGTGAATTAATCAGGTGATCGGGAATGTGGGCATGTAAAGGTACTACACATTTGGAGACACTTGTTTAGGTAATGTACCATTTAGATGGACAGTTGCATAATGTTTTAATAAGTATTGTTTGAACTGTTGGCTTTTGTGCTAGGGTATTAGTAAAGTGCTTTGCAACAATTTTTATAACATTAAGAGTTAGGAGATGTACAGAATGCTATTAACAACATAAGCTAAAGTTGACTAAGTTTAAGCTAGGCGTTGAGTCATAGATGACTATGTCATCAGCATAGGTGGCAATTTTTGTGGAGTGAATAGTGAAGGGTAGGTTATTAATAAAGAAAAGAGGATGGGGCCAATGCCTCTCCCTTGCAGAATACCATAGGTAAATGTTCCCCAGATTTTTTGCTGGGAGAGTTAGCTTTGGAGAATATTCTTTGAGTAATGTAGTTGGAGAGCCATTGCAGAATAATCTGAAGTTTTTAATGAATAAGGAGGGAATTGCACTTTTAAAGACTCTTGAAATAAAAGAAAATAGCATCTTGCATTCAGTGTTCCCAGTTTTGGAGCAAATTCTATCTGTAATTATGTAAGTGGATGTAAATATATCATTGTTTGATCTAAATCCATACATATTACCTACTAGTATTCTATATTTTTGTAGATGTTTACTTATTTTGTCATATGGGATATTTTCCAGATATTTCAGTAGTGGGGCAGAGCATTGAGGTCTGCCTATATTCCAGGCATTCTTAGGTGATGCATGTTTAAGGACTGCAGCAGTAAAAACAAGCATAAGCTGTGGACAGACTAGGCCAAAAGTGAAGCAAAGATTAAAAATGTTGGTGAGGGGCTTTACAATGTGACACATAATGATTCTGAGGAAGAAGGGAGGAGGGCATTAGGATGCGGGTTAGGCTTTATCTGTAGTTATCCAAGTAGGTTAGCAAATATTTTTGGTAGAAATATTTCAAAGAAAAGTAGAGGGTTCAGTGTACTTTATGCATTCAGCTTTGAAGATGAGGGACTACTAGCAGTCAGTGCATCAGTAGTGTGAGTGGGTTATGAGAGTAGGATGGGAGAGGCTGGGCAAAATGGCTGCTATGATGAGTGAGAAAAGTTTACATGTGAGGAGCACACTGTGATTAGTGTGGAAAAACAGTTTAGAAGTTTGGTGTCCTTTTTATATCAGTGGATAGGCAATACTAATTTGGGTTCTCAAACTATGTAAATCATTTGAAGAAGAGTTTTTGATTACCAGATGTAGCTATTTGTTCCTGAGATGGAGCTGCTTTGGCTTCTTTAATATTTAGCTTGCATTTTGACTCGTGGTTATTAGACATTCATAAATCTTCATTTAAATTTGTGGATTTTTATTCATGTCAGGCTTTGTCTCTTAATTTTCAAAAGCTCTTTAATTTCCATATTAATCTAACAGCAGGATTTGTCTTTGGTTTTGAGTATAATTGGCAGGAACATATTTTCAATTACTGGGGCTAGGATGGAGTTGAATATATTAAAACTGCTAATAGGTAATGTTTCAAAAACAGGACCTCAATTCAGCTGTAAGCTTGTTTTTGTTTCAGAGAAGGGTCTGTGCATGGCAAACATCATGTGTGTCAGTTTGGAGCATTTGTAGGATACCTCAGCTTGTGTGGGACAAGTGGTTATCTTTAACCCATAGGTCATATAAGATATAAGGATGTCTAGAAGGAACTTTGTGTTTTACTGCAACTGTGTCTAGTAGGGGAAGTAAAAGTATTGGTGAGGTTATGTAAATTAAGGAATTTTTAGACTGTTTTGTTTATGTGCACCGGGGATCCTAACTTAAGATCTCCTATTACAATAATGCTAACTCTTGTAGCAAATATGGATAAGATATCAAATATCATCTTTATACAGCTGGGAGAGAAAGGCAGGGTATATATACAATTATTATACTATATTGTTATATTACTGTTAATGTCTTGATTTGCCAGTTTGACAGATTTTCTTCCATTAGGTTAGTTACTTTTTTACAAAAATACTTACACTGAGTTTCAGAATCTTTATTTTATTGGAAGCATGGCACCATGGAATTTTTTTACCATGTCTATAGTTAAAGAAGATTTTATTGTTATCTCCTATGAATGCTGAGAACAGGCTTGTGATTTTACCCATTTCTTCTGTAATTCTTAGCTATGTGTGAATTATGTTGAAAGATTTATGCTTCAGAACTATTCCATTTATTCTTTATGCTCTGTGTACTGAAATGCATTGTTCCTGAGTCTTTGTATGGAGGGAGCAGAGTATGCTATATGAAGGAACAGTACTTGAGTATATTAGCGAAAATCTGTAGAAGGAGGTAAAGGGAGTATTAGCACAATTATCACATCGTATAAGTAGATTAGGGTTGAGATTGATATCTCCACTAAAAAATTGTAATATTGGCCTGTGGACCAGGGAATGATATATCTTAGTAAATTTTGTTGATAACAACTTGCTTTTTGTGAGAGCCCTACTTTTTAAGTATAGATGGTGCATTCAGACACAAGAAGTATGTTTGTATGGTGGTCCACAGTTTTGTAGTGGGAGAGACTGCTGGGTAATTGTGATATTATTGAATGCAGTCAAAGTACCCACCCTTAGACCTTATCTCCATTTTCAGGAAGTGACAGGGCAATCATATCTGGGGGGAATTTATGAATATTCAACCTCTATTTCCTTCTTAAAGGAACCTTGGGGGAATTTATAAATATTCAACCAATTGTCTAATTCCTTTTAAAAGGAAGCTAGTGTGTCACATTGTTTGATCTGAAGAGGATACTTATTCCAGCAAAGCAGAGTCATTGCATAACAAATCTGTTACTCCACCTTGATTTGTTAATTTGGTGAACTAGGTTCATACATCTGTTTCTAGAGTTTGGAAGACTATTTGATTGTGAAGAGATATCAGTCCCAACCCAAGTCCTTTGAGAAGATATGAGGTAAGGTGGGAATATGTGTGCTACAGTACTGGACAAATCATATAAGTAAAGCAAAAGGGTGAAATAACAGGAAATCAGGTTTATGCTGGGACATATTTGTAGTTAGGATGGCAAAGTGTTTATCTGCCTGGAGGTGGAATTACCTACTATAGCTAGAAGCTGAGTTGGAGAGAAGGTAGTGGAATTTCTAGAATGATGCTGTTGTATGGACAAGATAACCATACCAGTACTCAACCCAGTGTAATAGAACATGCAGAAAAGTGTAATGGACAGAAGAGGGAGAAAACTACCTTCTCAATGGTTGTATAGAAGGAGGGGAAAGGGGTAGGGTGTGATCTAGTAGTATGGCAGAGGGAAGAGTGCAGGTCTCCTTCTCTGATACTTAAGGAAATGATTTGGAATGAAACAATAGGGTGATGTGATGATGGTCTCCTAATCTGTAACTAAAGAGCTTAAAGAGGTATTAGAGGGATTTTAGAAGGAGAGGAAATAGTAGATAAAAGTGTGGAAAGCATTCCTCATCTACCAACTAAGGAGACTCCCAAAGGAAGTAGAGAATAGTAGAGCTATTTCGAGTAAGGGTAAGAAGTCTCTCCAAACTTGCCATCTTAGTGTATTCTCAAATGAGGAAAGTCATTAGCAGAGAGGAGAGACAGTGATTATACTGATGTAAGGTAGGGAAACCAAGGAGTGTAAGAGGTTAGCTAACCGGATAATAGTTAGTTCCTGTATCTCTTATCTTTCTCTTAAGGAGATATATTGCAGAATTGAAGGAGCAAGAGAGAGAGAGAGACAGAGGGTTAGAAGGATGAGTTGAGGGTAGGTAGTCTGGAGTATAGGAAGAGGTGCTAGGCAAGAGTGGAATTTGGGAGTTGAAGTTTTGATTTATAGGGAAGGTGGTGGAATATGTACTTACAAGTAAGAAAGTAAGAAATTACTGGTGGTAAATTGAGCAGCCTATAGTATAGGATAGATGAAACTTTAATTGAATTTTAGGAAAGTGGCTTAAAGTGTTGGCTATGTAGAGTTTAGGGGAAGGAAAGAGAACTATATAGTTTAAGTTGTGAAATTTTAGTGGGAGAAGTGTAAGGTTTGGGGGACAATTACATTGTAGTATAATAGGTAGGGTGTTATGGAGTTGGAACAGCTTGGTGATGTATATATATATATATATATATATATATATATATATATATATATATATACACACACATATACAATGAAACTAGGGATGGGTGGAAGTGGGGGCAGAGTGAAAAGTGGTACAGGGGCATCAGGGGCTGCTTTGTCTATGCATGGGCTAAACTCTTGGCTAGTCTTATAAGGGCCTCAGGCCAATAGCCTAGTAACTTCCTATTATTCTATAAGTGAAGAACAGCTTCAAGTAGTGAGACTGAGTGAAGTGGGATTTCCTGGTGCAGAGGACAGCACCAATAAAAATCTTTGTGGACAGAACAGAGAAATGTACATTAACTCTACAGCCAAGAGTGCCTTGACTAGAAATGCTAAGATTCCCTATAGAGTTTTAAGTGACTGAAACAAAGTAATGTAGCTAGACCAGTAGATGGAGAGGCACAACATTAGAGGGAGAAAGATAAGTTTAGGTAAAGAAGGCCCAAGGGAAGAAAGAGAGAGAGAGAGATGTAGCAGTAGGAAAGCAATACTAAATTGCCTACATAATGGGTGGGGGAGCAGATGGTTAACATGTGAACAATGAATCTTAAAGTTGGGGGTGGATTAGCAACCACTTTTGTATAGCGCAGAGCAGCCACCATGACATTGAGATGTCAGATCTAAAACCTATTACTAGTCACAAGAACTCTACACATATACGTCCTAAGTAAAACATGGAAATGGCATGAGGCTTATCCCCACTTACTTAGGAACAATGTACTGTCTCCTGAGGAATATGTCTACTAATCACAGCTTTTCTGGAGATAGTTCTGTGCCTTGCTCACCAGCTTTGTGTCCTGAATTGGAAAGTGGATTTGATGGTATAATCTGTCTGTTAACATCAGCTGAATAACACATTGAATTAAACATATGCAGATCTACTGAATGACAACAGGTCAGTAACATTTTTCTAATGACAAAGCATAATAAAACATATTCATTTGTTGTTTAGTTCCATCATAGTATTTCTAACCAAAGTATCTAGTGTTAGATATCTAGTGTTAGATAGGCCAGTATTTAGTTAGATATGGAAAGATCTACATTTTTTGTGTTGCATCTAAGTCCTTGCTAAGCAGCATCTAAAATATCAGCTTTTTACTAACTAAAATATGACGACAGGAGCACTTTATTCAGATAGCAAGTTTGTCCACCAAGCAGTCATCTATAGCAGTGTAGAGCAGTGTAACTCAGGATGTGATGCTCAGATCATGCCCATCATATCAAGTGTGTAATATCCATTCCTGTGGGCTACAGTCTGGCAATATTATAATAACTTACCTCTCCATACATTTTGTCTTACATATGGGCTTAGCACAAAGCAGTACCTAACTTACTGTTTAAATATAGATCAGGGTGCTCCTGCACCCATTCTTACCGTACTTTAGGCTGTCAACAATGCTTATATTTAACAGTGTTACCTCAAGAGTTTGCATTACATGGGAATGAAGTGATAAGGTATCACTTTCCAGGTCAGTACTATTAATAGCCATTGCAAAACATAAATGTAATGGTTCCACCCAGAGCAGGTTAATGGAGAGGAGAAATGGTGTCACAAGATCCCCTACAGGGCCTTGTGCACTTGTTTTTCCTTGTGTGCTGCTTTAGGTTAAATGTAGTTCCTACATCAGTATTTTTAAAACCACTAATTGCACTGCATTTCCCCAGATGAGTACATATTTAGTTTAGAATCCTAAAAAGCCACTGTAATACACATTATATTACCATTTAAATATTCTGTTTTAGGGTACTAAAGGTAGCAACTGGCTTGGTAGAGTTCCAACCAGCTGCATGTGCCCTGAACAAGTGCACAACCATTTAGAGATTGAAGACTTTGTTTTACTGCAATGCAGCTACCTCGGTGTATACCATTTAATAATACATCATTGCTGATATGTAATACTGTGTAAATTTTAGATCAACTGTAAACTTATAATGTAGTGACATTTTCCAAACTACATAATGAGATTTAGTACTATCAAAGCAACTAATGTAATAATTTGTAAAAGAATTAACACTTCGTAAACGTATGTGTCTATTATAAGAATTCAGGGAATTTATCTGCTTCAGCAGAGGATTAACAATGGCTTGATGTTTAATACCATGTAACCCAAACAGTCTGTACCTGATTCAGATGAGGTGTAACACACCCTGCTATGTCAAGTATTTAGTACTGAAAGCCATTTTTTAACCTATATACAGCAAATGAACATTTCTCACATATACATACTGCTAGTACATAGTATCACAGAGCATTTCTGCATTTATTAGAAATGTGATAACCTACACTGTTGTAGCACAATATGGACTTATTTTAATGCTACTTTAAACTTTAATAAGCACAGCAATCACACTGTATACATTTTTTCTTCAGGATATCTAGTTTGCAGACAATTAGGTTGCAGTATGTCACTAGGCTACAAGAACTATACATTTCAGGCAGTATGGTGTAAAATGAAGCATGGCTACTTGGTAGTCATCTTAATCAGGAGGAGTAAAAATCAGTTTTCAAAGTGAATACATTCAGACATATGTCATCTATCTGCATAGTTCTCAACTCTTCATCTCAAAAATGTGGAAAATTGCCTCTTGTAATGTGGAGAAAATGGGAAAAAGTGAAATGATTACTAACAGCTTACCAACATCTTCAACTTGGGAGCTATGAGAATCATTAAAGTGTACTACTTCATTTTGATGAATTCATGTGATTCAGAATTATTTAGACAGAAAATAGTAAAAAAAAAAAAAAAAACAATGGATGTGTCCTTTCACATAGAACAGTCTTCATAACGAGGCATGGTTTTGAGGTAGGTACACTAGCACAAAGTCTGAACAACAGTGGTACTAACTGGTACTTACCAGGAATGACTGCCCTAAGAGGAGGCATTGGAACACAAATCATGGTGAGAATGGAGAAGCTGGTGCTCTTGCTTCAAGTGGTGTACCCATTGAGGGTATGAGGAACTTTCTATTAGGCTATCATAGTAGAGGGACAGGTGAGTTTGTTTTGAGAGGTGTTCCTAAGGAGGGGAATGGAATGACAAATATGATACTTATCTGAGAGAGCAGTAGTGTGCAATCCCCTTCTTTTGTGAAGGAAATTCCACAAGTAATCTATGTAGTCATGCCACAGTATTTGTATTGCAGACTTGTAAAACTATGTCACAGGCTCTGCACTGACATACATATTACATGCACAGGCTGTGTACCGATGTGTACTGCACACTTACAGAATGCAGCACTTCACTTTGCACTGACATGAATACTGTACACATGGAGCTCTCTGATATAGGTTCTCCACTGACAAGTGTAATGCATGCACAGGCTATGTACCAGCATGCACTCCACACTTATAGGATATGTACTGCCATGTGTAATGTGTACTGTGTAATGACGTGTGAACTATATGCATGTAACACACTGCCACTGGCTGTGTACTGACATGTGGACTGCATTCTTGCATGTGTGAAACACTCTACCACAGGCTGTGTACTGTCATGTCTACTGTGTACATGTAACACACTGCCACGGGCTGCTTGCTGACATGTGTACTGTCTGCAAGGTATACTCAACCACAGATGTTTACTGATATGTGTACAGCATGCATGCAAACTCTCTGCTACAGTCAGTGTACTCATATGCACTGCATGCACATAATAGTCTGCTCCATGCTTAGTACTGACTTAGATGGTTACTGGGCTATTGACCCAAAGGTCTTTATAAGCCTAGCACTGTGAACCCAATATAATACTAGAGGAACCCAATATAAAGGATCTTGCCAAAACCCAAGATCATAGTTAGCAATGACTGCCCATATCTAGAAGCATAATAGGTGAAATCCCCATCAGGAATTTATGGTTTCCTATCCAGTCATCCAGGCTATGCTTAAACAGGGTCATAGAGGGGTTCTGTTTGATGTCAATTAGTAGCCTATTCCAGAGGAGTGGCAACCTCTGAGAGACATATCTGTCTCTCAAGCAGGTCCTATTTATGTTGCAGGCCAGGTTAAGGTCCCTTGAGCAGGTCACCATTGTCCCATTTGACTTGTGGATGTGGAGCATTTCCATTAAGTTTGGATCCGAGATTGCTCTGTAGTCCAGGGAGAAGTCTCCTGTAAGTAGTCAATACACTACTGAGTACAGTGACAGTGACTTCAGTCTGTCAGTGTATGACATGTGCTGGAGACCCTGAAATTTCTTGGTTAGAAATCTGTGAGGTCTCTCAAGTTGCTGCAGGTGCTTGGTAAGGTACATACCAAAGGGAGCATTGTACTCAATTACTGGCCTTATGAGGGTCAAGTACAGGGGAGTTATGACCTCTTTCACTCTTGAGCAATGCCTTTTCTAGTGAAGTGTGCAATGTAGAAAGCTTTCCTTACCACAGTGTACTTCACATATGTAACACTGTGTCACAGACTGTGTACTGATATGTGTAATGCATACATGCAACATTCTGCTGCAGGCTGTCCACTGATGTGTACCTCATGCATGTCACATTCTACCACAAGCTCTGCTCTGACATGGGTACTTCAAGTGATGTCCCCACTCTGGGCCAGTAATCAAGGAGCCTGAATCCTCACCACTTACACTAAAGATGGATGTTCACTTGGAATACAAAAGGATACACTCAGTATTTCCAGATGCAGACCTCTCAGCTTCAAGCACATTAACCCCGAGTACCTTCCCATGGCACCTCTGTGCTTACATCGGAGTGCACCATGATAAGATAAGACTTGCAAGCTGTTACCACCGAGTGCCTTCCACAAGCGCAAGAAACTGTAGTGTAGATTTGTAGTCGATCTTAATGTAAAACACTCTGAAATCCTAACTGAACTTGTAATTTACCCTATGTAGTTAAGATTCAGTATGTTTTTACATTATGGTCACATTAAACAATTACTCAAAAATCTGCTGAAAAAGTTATTGGTAAAGCAAGTGGTGGCAGCCAATCGGATTCAACCTAATGTTCCTTTGTTTTCTCCAAATAAATAGAGGGTCCAGTAGAAGGAATTTTCTTTCTTTTTCTTAATATTTGGAGATTTTACCTGCTACTGGAGCCCTCCTTTTTATTGTGCACTCCCGGATTGTACACATCACCTGTTAGAGTGTCAGTTACTTCAAGGAGTTCTTGGTTCAACAGAGATCATTAGAGCGGTGGCTGCTCCCAGGAGTTCCCGGTTTGCCAGAGATCGGTATAGCGGCAGCTGCTACACAGGGTTGCCCATCTTCATTCACAACAATCACAAGTATTTCCTCTGACTTCTGTTGGGGAACACACACTGCCGGTTTGTCTCTGCCATGTCTTTGTAAACCCTCAGTTCCAGTCTTGTTTCTCTTCCCACTGTGGGCTGTCTTTTGATTCTGTGTTCCTCTCAGAAGCCGGCGTATTTCCACTTCTGAGTTTAGTACTCGCTGTTTTTTACAGTTTCAGCTTTTGAACTTTATCCCGTTTAGTAGAGTACAAATTAAACCATAATCAAAGTGTATAATCAAAAACCAAGGCAAATATATTTTTAAAACAAATGCTGATCATTTTTGTTATTCATTATAAACTTGCTCGCTCAGCATTTGAAGCGCTTCTCCTGGTTTTGCTGTCTATTTAATTAGTCATTTAGTGTAATGCATTATTTCCAAACTGGGAGCAGATTTGTAATTAAAATTTGTTGAATTCATGCCATTTAAGGGGTGATCAGCACAGAACTGTAGTTCCACCTGCAATCCTATATACCGTTCCTATAGCAACAGTTGTCCATGAAACCTCACAAAAACAATTCACGAGTAGATTGTTTTTAATAAATAGCATGTTAGGATAACTTTTTAGTTTTTTTTTTCATTTTACCTGCATCTAGAAATCATTCATTCTTTCATTCCTTAAACATTGAATGAAACAATGAATGAAAAGTGCTCGTTTGCAGTATTTATTGGCATTTGAAGCCCAAGCTTCTCTAGCCTTAGCAATCCATAGCAGTCAGCAAACAGGTAGAGACCATAATCAATTTTGCCTTTCAACTTTTTGCTCAATAAATCAGGGAAAAAGCCAAAGGGGGGCAGAAATAACAAAGGTCAAAATCATACTTTTTTAAATACTTACTGCAATTTAATTAAAAGTTAAAAGAATGTGGAGTTTTGATCAGTAAGCATTTTCTGAAAGTTAAGGAGCATGGAACTCTGTCTAGCATTATTGATATGGTTTAATGCTTGGTTGTTTGCCAGAAATTTAAGCCATAAAAAACAGATGCAACATATTTTTTTACTGAATGAAATTGCCAAAGCTAGCACGTAACCTTGCAGGTTAAGGTAGCTCAGCAGGGGCATCAAAACAGTATTAACTTTAATAAAAATCATTCATTCTTTCATTCCTTAAACACTGAATAAAAGAATGAATGAAATGTGCTCTTTTGTGGTATTTATCGGCTTTTGATGCACAGAGCTTCTGCACCCTCACTCAGCAATCCACAGCAGTCAGCAATCAGGTAGAGACCATAAGCAATCTTTCACTGAACATTTTTGCATCACTAATTCTGGGTAGACCTGAGGGGACAAACAAAGGTCAAAATCGGACTTTATGTAATTCACTTAAAAGTTTAATGAACAGCAGGTTTTGAACCAGCATGCATTACTTGAATAATAAACTGTATGACGATGATGCTGTTTCTTGGAGTGCATTCCTGGAAAAATAATTGCCTTAGGATTTGTAATGCTTTTTCAGACAACTGTGTGAGGAATAAGAGTTCAGGAAGTTTAACCACCCCGAGAAACTGATAAATATATTAACTGAAGCAAACACAACTGATTAATTGGCAAAAACAAATGCTATTAAGGAAATGAAAGAGGAGGTTAATCTTTTTTTTTTTTTTTTTTGGAAAAGACAAAGCAAGTATAATGAAACTGTTAATAAAAGTGTATGGGGAATGTATATATTTTTGACACTCTGTGTCTACTAGCACATGAAAGGTGGCAATTAGGAGGTAAACAAAATCATGGACCTTGCAAAAGATAACTTAATTATGGCTGTTACCAGTAATGAAACTTATAATAATATAAGAACAGGGGGAATGGAATCGGTGCCGTTTGAGGAGAGTATTGATTATTCATTTTACAGTTGAGTGAGTAATGGTGAATTGGATTGTTTTCCTAAGGTTACAAATAAGTGGGCTAGTTAAGGCATAACATCTAAAAATTTGTTCCTAAATAATGCAGAAAATAGGCAATGAAAAAGTGACTGGAGACCTCAGTCATTATGTCAAACTGATTGTAAGATCAGGATGATTATTTTTTTTTTTTAAAACAAGTTTATTGTTTTAACATATAAGAGAAATATCATAACAATTTTATATACAAATAATTAAAAATAGGTATTATTATAATATTCAACAAAACAACTAAAGTATTTACAAAGACATCCACTACAATCAGATCAATTAATTAAACTAAAATACTGTGCTATTGAAATTAGAATTTTTTTAACAAATTTTGTAAATTATCCCATACAATAAAATGTGATGTTTTTCTAGTTGTTCTCATTCTAATTGTGCTTATTTCCATATGACACATTATATTCATAACATTTTTAAATTCATTGAACGAAGGAGGTGTATCTGAAATCCAATTTCTAGTTATTATTTTCCTAGCCACTGCTAGGATAGACCATAACAAGGGAAGCTTAATCTTTTTAACACATTGAGGTACAGGTGTGTTGAATAATATAAGAGACTTAGAAATAATGAAATTATCTGTAAAAGAGCCTGCAAAAATTCATTAATTGACTTCCAGTATTCTTTCAACTTCATACAGTCATAAAACATATGAGCCCAGTCAGCATTAATTTCTACATTACATCTCTTATATAGATTATCTTTATTATTAATTTTATTCATCATCAAAGGTGTATAAAAAGATCTATGTAAAAATTTCCATGTATAAAGTCTCCAGACAATGGAAGATGTAGTTCTATAAGCAGATTCCAATATATATTGTTTATCTTGTTGAGTTGGTGGGTCCCCATTAATAGAGGTGAAATAATTCCAGTATGAATCTACATTGTAAAAAGTTTCTTGTCTGATAATTTTATGTATATATGAAAGTTTACCTTTATCAGAAACTTTATGCTGTAAATTTATTATCAAGTAATCAATCAGTTTTGGAATAGATTCTTTAACTGTTATAGACATTAGATCTATTCTATCAATGAGATGTTGTCTAAAGATCTGAACCTCTAACCAGCAAGTTTCTCTTAGATCAAATTCTTGTTTTAAGAAATCTAGATTTTTAACTTTATTATCAGATATCAGCTGATACCAGTACTTTAGATTATTATCTATAGCTAAATGAGCTCCTTCAGAAGTAGATGACATAAGCATACCCTGAGTATAAATTATAGGAATACAATAAAATTCCATTCCCTATACTTAGGGTGCATGAATATAAAGTTACGATAACTAATAATAATATTTAATGGGTAACAGACCATATGTTTAGGTGTAATAGGTGAAGTACAAAATTCCTTTAGCAACCACAACATGGAGTTATTTATAATCATATTTTTATGTGTTAAGGAGATTTTCATGAAGTGCATACTAATTAGCTCCCAATAATCTTTCCATTTTGCGACATATGACCGATCTATTAATAAAGTAATAACTTTTATAATAGAAGAGATAATATATAAATTAAAGTCTGGAAAAGAAATACCCCTTGAGACCAGCTATTAGTATGTTTCTTTAATGCAATCCTAGGTCTATTAGGTGCCCATAAGAAATTTAACATTAGTGTATTCAGTTTCTTGATAGTTATTTTTGTAGGTGAAAGTATTATTGATTGTATTAAGTATAAAATCTTGGGGAATATTATCATTTTAATAATTGTAAGTCTCTCCTCCATAGTAAAAAACATATTATTCCAGGTATTAAAAAGATTTTGTATATTAAGAAAACAGGTATTATAGTTATTATATATAATAGATTTAATATCTTTAGATAGTATTATACCTAAATAAGTTATCTGACCTGAGTTGGGTACATATTTAGTAAAATCACTAATGAGAGTATTTTTTTGTGTATATATAGGTAGTATTTTAGTTTTTTCTTAATTGAATATTAAACCAGAAATACTTTTAAAATTCATTATTTTATCAAATAAAGACTGCATAGAAGAATTAGATCCTGCTGATGTAATTAGAACATCATCTGCAAAAAGTTGAATTTTTGATGTTGTATTTTCTTCTATTTCAAAACCCTCTATGTCAGTACTGTTTCTAATCAAATTAGCCCAAGGCTCCATTACTAAAGTGAATAATAGTGGAGAAAGTGGACATCCTTGCTTTGTACCTTTAAGAATGGGTATTTTTTGTGAAACATATGTTCCTACCTTAATATAAGCCAGCGTTCCTTTGTATAAATGCTCAATTAAATTTACAAATGCATCAGAAAAATTTATGCACTTCAGTAAGGTAAACAGATAGTCCCAACTTACTGAATCAAATGCTGAACCTATATCAAGACTAATAAGTGTTAAATCTTTCTTTTTCCTATTTGCAAAATCAATTAATGTTAAAGTTCTTCTTATATTATCAAAAGTATTTCTATTTACAATGAAGCCCGTCTGATCTATGTCTATAATGCCGGGGATAATTGTCTTCAATCTATCAGCAAAAATACTCATAAACATTTTATAATCAACATTAAGTAATGAGATGGGTCGATATGAAGAACATCTAGTTGGATCTTTATTAGGTTTTAAAATTGGTGAAATAAATGTATATTGCCAAGATGGGGGGGTTATTAACTCAGTTTGGGGCAGAATAAAACCTTATGTATTAATGAATATGTAGTTTTAGAAAGGATTTTATATATCTCTGGTATAATACCATCATTACCCAGTGCTTTGTTTGATTTAAGCTTATTTATTTGTGTAATAACTTCTGTATATGAAATACTCTTGTCCAATAGTTTAATCTGTTGTTTATTAAGCTTTTATTCATGTTTGTGGTTATAAACTCCTTTATTTTATCTTTAGGTTCCATGTTAATGTTGTTATGGTTAATCTTGTGAAAGTGATTTCTAAATTCATCCAGTATTTCTGGTATACTAGAAACATTCTTCTTTTCCTTAGAGAAAAGATTTCTTTGATATGGTTTTGTTTATTCAATCTTTTGTTTTATTTTTAAGTCTATGTAAGTATTTGGGGCTTATTGAATAAGACAAAACTTGTATTTCTCTAAAGTTATTTTAACTTTATGAGTTAAAATTTCTTTGTATTTCTCATTTAGTTTGTTTATTTCTTCAATAACTTTCTTGTCCATAATATTTTCTTTATTATTATGTTTATAAGAGTCTAGTTTACTTTGAATATCTAACAATTCCTTATCCCAAGATTTCCTTTTGTTATTATACCATCTGATACTTTGTCCATATAGATATGATTTTAAGGCATCCCAAACATAGACAATGGAGACTTCAGGAGTATTATTTATGTCTAGAAAATGTTGTACTTCTGAAAGTATATATTCTTTATAGTCTTTTAGCTGAGTTAAGTATGCTGGTATCCTTTTGATCTGAACATTATGAGTATTTTTTATCATGAATTCAAAAACAATTGAGTTATGATCAGATATAGGACATGAAATGATTTTGGAATTAATTAAATCTGTTACCATCTGGTTAGAAATAAAGACCCTATCTATTTTTGAATAAGTTTTGTATCTGTTAGAAAAAAGGTGTATGGTAATGATTTTGACTCTATCTGATTATTAATATCATTCAAATGATAAGAATTAGCAAAATCATTTAAATGTTTTGCATTAGATGTAATTCTTCTTTTCTTTATAGTGGTAGTATCACTTTCATGTAGTATACAATTAAAATCACCAGCTAAAATAATATCCCTATAGAGAATGATATGATCTTATCAATATGATGTTTCACTGTATTAATACCAATTCCAGGTATCCAGTATACATTAATTAAAGTGTAAGTCTTCCCATGAATTTGTATTGTAACCATACAAAACATTCCTTTGTCATCCTGATAAGACTTAATGGTTTTAGGAATGAGCATACTTTTATTCCATAAAATAGCCACTCCTCTTTTTTTCTGAGTGTGCTCTGAACTAACCAATACTGCATACCTATTAGTGGCTAGTTTATCAATATCTTTTTTCAAGAGATGGGTTTCTTGCAGGAAGACTAGATTGGCCTTGTGTAGATTAATGTATCTTATTAGGCTTGCCCTTTTACACGGATTATTCAATCCATTAATGTTTAAAGAAATTCCTTTTAAAGATGTCATTTGGCATTTTAAAACTCAAGAATCTTATGATCGAAATAACAAATAACAAGATAAATAATGTTACATCTCCTCTTTTAGGTGTACCTTTAAATATAGCTGTATTTATTAAATCTCTTATGGGATTTTGTATAGGATTCAATTTTGTTTGTAGTGACAATGAGTGTACAAAATATATTGTGGATGTCAAAACTATATACATATAACAATGAACAAGTGAAAATAATGTAAGGATTAAACCTTGCATCCCGCCTGGAGTTGAAAACTCCAACTTAGAGCAGTATTTACTACTCAAGTTAACCCCCTACCCTAAGCAGCAGTACCTCAGCTACCACCTTATCAATTTAATACTAGTTATATTTAACTGAGGTTAACAGTTTTGAATTCAATTATCTATCAAGACAAAACTACACATTTGGTAAAACAGCATCATATAAACTAAAATAAACTTTTTTTTTTTTTTTTTAAAAAAACTGTTCATACTATTATATAGATCTATGTAATATATAACACTTGAATTCTAATAGCATTCAAA